>NC_082394.1:21420183-21577683 GCF_031168955.1 Gadus macrocephalus | reverse complement strand
TCGTTTGCGAGGTTGATTCTCAGATAACCTCTTTCATTGATTTATAAAAATAGTTTCTGACCTCGGACAAAAAAATGACAATAAAAGGAAGAACTGATGATAATAATGAAAGTAATTATAATAATGACTATAATAATAATAATAATAACAATGATATTGATGATGATAATAATAAAATAAGTAACTAATAATAAAATAAATACATAAAAAGAAGAAGATTAATAAATACTATCATTATTTATATTATTATTATTATTAATAATAATAATAATAATAATAATAAAAATTGATGGTAATAATAATAATGAAAAAAAGATAAATTCATAATAATAATAAGTAGACTACCGTTAATGAAATTATTATTACAATTACGACCACAATCGTTATAATAATAATCACAGTTTTCATTAGCATTTTAGTGAAACTAAATCATCTAAATTCTTCAGATTGTTGAACCTCTGCTGGTCTTAATTATGGACCGGCGAGTCTCGGTCCCGACCCAGTGTGTCCAGGTCTTGGAGACCCCCTCTCGGGGTATAAAAGGGGCGGCGTGGAGGGAGGTGCTGGGACGGCGCCTCCTCGTCACCCAACAGAGTTGAGCTGATGTCAGGAGACATCAGCCTTCAGTGATGATGTGTCTCTGATGACGGCTGCTGCTCCTGCACGGTGACAGAGGACCTGCTGCCTCCTCCTCCTCCTCCTCCTCCTCCTCCTCGTCTCTCCGCTCCATCAGGCCCAGGCTGAACCTCCGGAACAAGGTAACACCGAGACCCCTTCGTTTATTAACGCTTCGTTTGTACTTTATCATCGGTCTGCATGTTCATGTCAATAAAACGCTGTCGCATTTGTGTCCTTTCCCCTGACACGACCTCTACTGTCTTGTTAATGCTCTGTGTTCTACTTAATGAGCAGTAATCTATGGCCCCTGGATGCTTTTGTCAGAAGGATTTCATTTGGGATGCAAATGAGAACGCTGTGAAGCAAGGTGCTTAATAAAGTGATGTTCTTGTCTCCTCTGGCAGCTCAGGGAAGCACAGTTCGCCTGGCTGCTCGGCTGCTCGCTGCTCCACCAGTTCCTCCTCACGATGACAACTTTCCCCCTGGACTCCGTCCTGTCCTTCCCGCGCATGGACGGCGTAAGGAATGGCCCATCCGCGGCCCCTAAGACACTGGCTTTCTCTATCGACCGGATCATGTCCAAGAGCTCGGGGCCCCGGGGGGCCTCGGACCACCGGACCGGAGGAGCGGATCTATCAGACGGCAGGAAGCTGCTTGGTGTGTGCTCGCCGGTGCCCTGCATGATCCCGCTGCACCCATTCAGCTACGACCTCCAGGCCAAGGCGCTGCTTAACTACTCCGAGTTCTGGAAGGCTAACTTCAGGGGAGCGTTGTGCGGTTCCTCCAGCGCGTCGTGCAAAGCAAACTGCGGGATGTGTAGCAAGGTGGAGCCGGGGCTGAAGCACCCTCTTCTGACGGGCTGCAGCAGGGTGATAAAGCCCCAGGTCATCCACCAGGCCATGGCCATGCCGGCCGGAGGCTCGCTGTACTATCTCAACTACCTGGACGCCGCGGGTTACCCACCGGCGGAGCTGCTGACGGGCCAGCTCTTCTCCTCGACCCTGGCCGGCTCCCAGGCCCAGGCCTCCTCGCTATCCCAGCACCACAAACTCTTACTGCTGGAGAGCGCCAAGCTGGCGGCCGGGGGCTCGGCCGACAAGTTCCCCTCGCCTCAGTACCCGCACAAGGAGCATTTACCCGGGCAACTGGACCAGATCGTGAAGGAGAACCACAGCCTGAACTCGGAGAAGAGCGGCGCAAAAGCGCACAGCAAGCCGGGCCACCACGGCGCCACGGCGGCGGACGGGAAGCCCAAGAACTTCACCTGCGAGGTCTGCGGGAAGGTGCGTTGTGGAGTAATTCATTAATGCGAGAAAAAACGACGGTTATCCGTCAACATTGTAGGCTACAACAATCTTTACATCTTATGTTATTTGGCTTGTTTCCTTTGCCACATCGCAGCAACAACATAAAATAAATGAGATAGTTAACATAAGTAAAAATATATAGCAGAAGTGGTAGGCCTAGTCGTACCAGCCACAGATATATATCGCGTCATAAATCTCGGCATAAATATACACAGATAAATAATATCGCTATCAATTATAAATAATGCTGAAAATAGCAGGCGAGTAGGCCTATTCAAAAGGTTTAAAGAGGTTTTTATTTAATGTCGATAATTTTATTGATGGATCAAAGAAATTAACACGAGTTTAATGAAAGTGTATTTTGTATTGATGAAACCCGATGAGATAACTAACGAGTGTTTGCGGTCCGCGTGTCGCAGGTGTTCAACGCGCACTACAACCTGACGCGGCACATGCCCGTGCACACGGGCGCGCGGCCCTTCGTCTGCAAGGTATGCGGGAAAGGCTTCCGCCAGGCGAGTACGCTGTGCCGGCACAAGATCATCCACACGCAGGTGAGACGCGTCAACATAATAAATAATAGATAAATAAATAAATATATATATTAGGAGGATCGTAAATAGGCTATAAGGCTGTAAAGCTAAGGTGTGTATAAACATTGTAAATCGACTATGAGTAGTGTATAAACATTGTAAATGGACTATATACACATAAATGTACTATGTTATAGGCTATGCAGGCTATAATTTATTTTTTATAAATTAATACAATATGTCCAATATGCAGATTGTTGATCGGTTTGAGGAGCAGTGGGAGGTCGTCTCGTGACCTGTTGTTTTTCTGTTTATTCCCGCGCCTCAGGAGAAGCCTCATAAGTGCGCGCAGTGCGGGAAGGCGTTCAATCGCAGCTCCACGCTCAACACGCACATACGCATCCACGCGGGCTACAAGCCCTTCGTCTGCGAGTTCTGCGGGAAAGGTTTCCACCAGAAAGGTACGGGACATCACCGCTATTAACACTCCATTTACACTTGGTTCATCTTATCATAAAAAATATATATTGCTTTGAATTTTAATTAAACGGGGTATTTTGAGTGAGTATATTTTACAAGCAACTTTAGTTTTTAACAATAATTGTAATATATAAGTGATTTATAAATTATTTTTTTAACACTAAAATAATGTAGGTATGGACCGTTCGGTACATTTTACTCTAACAAATATTCAAATTATAAAACATGTAAGCCTATTTGTATAAAATATTAAAGGTCAGATTCGACTTCAGTTCCGTCCGATGTTAAAAGATGAACTAAAGAAAAAACATTAGCAGGATTGCAAATAGGCCAATGTAAATAAGGTGTGCATTCTATAAAAAATGTGAATTAACTATAAGGTGTGCAGACTATTAATATTGTGAATTGACTATATAAGGTGTGTCCAACATTGTGAATGCACTGCAGGCTAATGCACATTAGAAGGAGCAGTAATGTCCCCTAATGGGCCCGCTGGTTCCAGCCCGTGTAAAGAGGACATGTCTCTTCCACTGAGTGAGCCTTCCTCGACACGGAGGGTTTGTTGTGGGTCAGCTGGCAGACCTCCGCTCAGTTCTGCTCTCCTTTGGTTGCGTTTGACCCTAATGAAGTTTGACAGCTTCTTGACTCCGACGTCCAAGCGGTGATTATTAGGAGAGAGTCATGAACTCCTGGCCGGCGCAGTGAGGGGAGTTGTGTTTGCAATTTAATTTCTTATCGATGCTCATTTAGTTATTTTCTTCACTTGTTCCCTTTCTCCCTTATTCACTTGTTCCCTTGTTTTCTCTCCTAGGAAACTACAAGAACCACAAGCTGACGCACAGCGGGGAGAAGCAGTACAAATGCTCCATCTGTAACAAGGCCTTCCACCAGATCTACAACCTCACCTTCCACATGCATACGCACAACGACAAGAAGCCCTTCACCTGCGCGACGTGCGGTAAGGGCTTCTGCAGGAACTTTGACCTGAAGAAACACATCCGAAAGTTGCACGATAACAACAACAACAACAACAACAACAACAACCACAACCCGCCGTGTGGGTCTGCCGCGGCGGCCTCCTCCAGAGAGATCCCCCGCTGAGTACAGGCCCATGCGTCCATGGGCCACCTCTTTATATATATATATATATATATATATATATATATATATATATATATATATATATATATATATATATATATATATATATATCATTTACATTGTCATCCAAACGCTGCTAAACCCCTTGCTCCAACAGATTACACGTCCGATTGCCTTTAAACAACGTTACTTTTCCTGTTGTGTTCAGTAAATTAAAGCAATCTCTTTTCACGATGTGTATAAAAATGAATTGTAATTAATAGGTTATTGAAATAAAATGTTATTTAAACTTTGGGGCACATTTTCACCTGCGTCACTTAAAGGAAATGTGAAGTATAAGTTATAATGTATTGCATAAAAAAACGTTGAAATGAACTTGTTTCCATTTTTGAACGCATTTGAAAATAAACTAGAACACCCAGACTGGTGGAGAGTGGTCCACTTCTTCACGCGTAGAAGGATTCAGGGAGACCTTTTAGAAAGGTAAACGGCCCTTACAGAATTACATAAGTCATTTAATTGATCACTTTCTTCCGTTAGGCCGGTGATGACATCTGAAATGCGTTTGGATGTCTGGGTACCAAACCTTGATCAACCGTCAAGTAGCTCTCCTGTTATCCACGTGGACATGTGGCACTGAATTAATAACCTTTTTGCGCAGCAGCAGACGGAACGCAGTATGTCTGCTGCTGTATGTTGAAGCCCACCCTTATTCCTAAGCATTTATTGACAGACACGAATTTCCTAATGCGACAGTACACTTGACTTCTGTGTAATGGCATAAATGATGGACGATGGCGGAGACCCTCTTGAACGCGAATTACAATAATAAGCTAAAGGCCCCGGAGCGGAGGGGGGAGTCGGTGCGCATCAAGTCGTGTTCATCAGAGGAGGGATAATGGACCACTTGGGCCGCAGCTCCTCATCTGGCGTCCTAATCAACGAGGAGCCATTCCACGCACGACTCCTGGAACAATATTATCCTTGCGCACTAACGCACATTCTGATGAGAGACAGACGCGTGCTCCCAAATGGCGCTCTTTCTATTACCAGCCAATTAGTGATTAGAATGAGAGCCAAGCCGAGCTACACCTCACACTCCTAATAACAACAGTTACAGGCCTGCTGGCCGGGCTGATCACACAACGAGGGGAAGATGAAATATACGTTCTCCAGTTCGGGCAAGTTGGACTTCATGAGTGTGTTGATGATTTACAGGCGGTAGACTCTGGACCTCGATTCATACCAGTGTCTCTAGTGTTGGTGGATGACGTTTGGTGCTTTAATCAATTTGAATAATCAGGGGTTAACGACCTCTCAATAAACATTCTCTGGCAACCCAAATAATGGAGCTCTGCGTAAAAACGCATTTATTCAGACTTTTCACTTCTGCTTTTTGTGTGCACAAGATTGTTTTGCAAATGAAAAACCATTACATTTCCACCGGATTTTAGCAGCATTCACACACACACACACACACACACACACACACACACACACACACACACACACACACACACACACACACACACACACACACACACACACACACACACACACACACACACACACACACACAGCAGGGACCTCCTTTTCAGAAGATGATTTTCTTGGACAAAAAAGACCAGGCAAACTGCAGTTGATGGAGGCTTTGAGGGCTGGAGTGTCGTTGAGCAAGCCAAAGACCAGCATGTTGGGCTGGTAAACAAGCTAAAGGCAGCGAGGATGCCCTTTTCTGTGCACCTCTCTGCCTCTCAGACATCTGAGCCACAGATCGCTGTGCAGAAACCCACTGATTGACCACGGAGCTCATTAACGCCGCTCCCACGTGACCCGGCCGGGAGATTACAGCGACCGGAGCGCAGTAATCAACTGTCAACAATCGAGTACTTCTCGGCGCGCAGGATCACCCGAGAACGAGGCATTTACGGCCACAAAGGACCGAGTTGAGACAGGAAGAAAAGAAGAGGCCGACTTTTGTGTGGCCCATTCAATTGATTATAAATGGAAGATTAGCGGTAGCTTCGGCGTTTCACAAGTGCCAGGCAGGGGGAGAACGGAACCAATTAAGTCTACCAAATGTTAACTACATCAGATTCACCCAGTTTAGCCCACATGATATTCCAATTAAATCCCCCCCCCCCCCCCCCCCCCCCCACACACACACACACACACACACACACACACACACACACACACACACACACACACACACACACACACAGACACACACACACACACACACACACACACACACACACACACACACACACACACACACACACACACACACACACACACACACACACACACACACACTTTAAGGAGCCGGTGGTTCCCAGTCCCAGAGAAGCTGCTCCTCACTGATTGGGTGCGTGCGGACTCTGGGCACAATACGTCTCCAAGATGAATTGTGGACTACTGAGGGGTTAATGAGCTGAGACTTAGGCTGGGGGCTCACTCCAAAGAAACGAGGCTCGGATAAAATAGGAAATATGGTCAGAATATACATAATATTGTATAATATATATATATATATATTTATATATATATATAAATATAAATATATATATATATATATACATATATATATATATATATATATATATATATATATATATATATATATATATATATATATATATATACATATATATATATATATATATATATATATATAAAAAGTTCTGTTCTAAGTTAACCCCCTATTCTTCGTTGGTTGGATAATGTTTATGTCCACTCTGTCTGGGCCAAGCGGTTTGCTGGCTAACTTGTTTTCCAATTGTAACCTCTCAAATGTTTTTTTTTAACAGAAACTCAACACTGTTAATCACAGGTGCAACACCACTCGCCATATCTGCATCTGATATACAAACCACGAAAGATGCTGGCAGAATAACTTGAGTTAAAACAACAACTGTTCTAGAATATGACCATGGGGCAGACTACTCTACGACCATATAGGCATCTTTTAGCGCGGATTGCAATCCTTATTACAGCCTGTGGGGTTATGCAATAAACATACGGAGTAACGCAGTCGCTAAACTGCCATGCCCCAACATTGCATGACACGTTTAACTCAACTAGAATCGCTGCCAACCATCATCCCAAAATTTCAACAGACGAAAACTGGTCGGAGAGCCTACAGAAACTATAGATAGTTAATGTAAAATTCACGTTATTAAAAATATACTTGGAGCAATGATTTACTGAGGAACTATTATTTTGGGAGCATGCTTCTGCAAGTAGTTTGCTGCTCCATCTGCCTATATGGACGGCACGCGCCTGACCTAAAGTGTACCTCAGAGCGTATGTCTGCCTGGTGGCTGGGAGGATGTGCGCGTATTGTCGGTGGGAGCCCTGGTCTGGCGGACCTCCCTGGCGGACCTCCAGCCAGCCCTGTCCCATAGGCTCCCTGCCGCACCTGCCTGGAGTAACGACCACCAACACCTTCACCTCCGAGGTAGGATCTCCTCATAGCATGTGGTTACATGGAGGAGGAGGTGGTGCTCACCTCCTCCTCCCCCTCCTGGCCTCCTGGGCTCCTGGGCTCCTCCTGTGATCTAATCCTGGTTGGTGGGTACAGTGGACCATATACTGATATACAGATGGCTGGACCAGCCATGCTGAGCGCCTAGGTTTATAGCAGTGGACTATAGACCAGGTCTATAGTCCTGGTCTATAGACTGGTCTATAGTCCTGGTCAATAGTCCTGGTCTATAGTCCTGGTCTATAGTCCTGGTCTATAGACTGGTCTATAGTAATGGTCTATATTCCTGGTATATAGTCCTGGTCAATAGTCCTGGTCTATAGACCAGGACTATAGACTGGTCTATAGACTGGTCATTAGTAATGGTCTATATTCCTGGTATATAGTCCTGGTCTATACACTGGTCTATAGTAATGGTCTATATTCCTGGTATATAGTCCTGGTCTATAGTACTGGTCTTGAGGCTGGTCTGGTCTATAGTTCTGGTCTATAGACTGATCTATAGTGCTAGTCTATAGGCTGGTCTATAGACCTGGTCTATTGTCCTGGTCTATAGGCTGATCTGGTCTATAGTCCTGGTCTATAGACTGGTCTGGTCTATAGTCCTGGTCTATAAACTGATCTATAGTGCTGGTCTATAGGCTGGTCTATAGACCTGGTCTATAGTCCTGGTCTATAGACTGGATTATAGTCCTGGCCTATAGACTGGTCTATTGACCAGGACTATAGACCAGCCACTCCCTGGTCTATAGCGTGGAAGACGGAGCGCTTCATTGTCACACTGGATCAGTTAATTTGGGGATGTCCGGTGGCATCACTAATCCCTTTGACCTGTCGTGGCCCTGCTGGGAAACATCCACTTGTGTTGCTGCACAGAGGACCCGGGGGCATTCATGACATCCCCTTGCTCTGCTCACACAGCCAGAAGACCACCAACCCCCCCTCGAAGGAAGACGCCGTGTGAGAGAAAGCAGAGAGCATATGCATTCCTATAGTGGCTGCTCACACAACCTCCTGTACAACGATGTAGGACTCCCGCTCTTCAAGGACGTCCTTGCACATGCTTTTAAATGACACCTCTTGTTGGACATTTGTGTGTGTGTGTTGTGTGTTACATCAAAACAAGCAAACCTGTATGGAAAGTCCTGCCTGGGAGGAATTGACATCAACTAGAGGCACTGATGTATACACACAGATCTGTGTTCAGTCCCCGGTGCTTGTCCACCTAATTACTCCGCCAATATTAGTAGTGGCAAACACTGCACTGATTTACCAGGCACTGATAGAAAAAGACATTCAGCCAAGCGCAATCAATACAGAGGCTGAGGCGTCTTTCAACACAACACAAAGCCCGGTGGGGGTTTGTCCCAGCCTAACGAACGTCTAGTAGAATGCAGCCCAGTAAGACGTTCACAGGCTCAAAGCCCACCTGGTTCAGCTGAACTGAAAGCTTTTTATTTGTTGAGAGGAGAGACGCGAGAACTGTGAAGTGTGCTGAGGTATGTGATTATATTGACACGGGCAAAGCTGCTCTATTTAAGAGGAAACTGTAATCTTACACGGTGTGTGGTGTGTGTGTATCCTTGTGTGTGTGTGTGTGTGTGTGTGTGTGTGTGTGTGTGTGTGTGTGTGTACTAGGCATGTATTCGTGTGGGTGCGCATGCTTGTACGTGTGTGTGGGTGTGCATATAGTGCGTGTGTGTGTGTGTCCGTTCGTGTGTGCGTGCGGGTGTATATGTGTGTGTGTGTGGCTTAGAGCATGTGCGGTCCCCTTGAGGGTGGTTGCTCTGTCCTTTTAGCGTATGATATGAAGCATTGGGTTTAATTTGAGACAATGTGACAACAGTCAAGGCCTGTGAAGCTGCAGACAAAGAGCGGGGCTCAGGCTCTAAGTGGAGGTGACGTGCTGGATCAAAGGATGGGGGGGCGGCCAAACACACATCATTGAGCCGGCTACTGGAACCTGACAGGTCGTAGAGGCTGGTAGAGAATAGAACCATGTCAATATAATACGTCTTGTGTAAACCAATTAGAATTCATTTCAATTTGGTAGATTAATTTAGCAACAAATACAAATTATGAATTCATAATTACTGTGATTTCTGGCTTGGGACTCATTAATCAGGCAGATTTAGAGGTGAAGAAAGGGTGTAAAATGGCATTATGTCTAATTTAGCCCCTGCATGTAATTACCCATTATCCAATCAGCTGGATCCAACAGTTAACCCGCCCCCCAACTCAGCCAATTATTTGTCAGAGCTCTTAGTGAGATTGTCAATGGCTGGCAACCCTTTATGATGTATCCCCCAATAGAGATGGATGATGGCAAGTCCCAGTCTGCTCCTGACTAACAGGCCTGGTGGCCAGACAGAGACAGAGAGGGAGAGAGAGAGAGTGTGTGTGTGTGTGTGTGTGTGTGTGTGTGTGTGTGTGTGTGTGTGTGTGTGTGTGTGTGTGTGTCTGCGCGCTCCACCCCAGGGTATTAACATGCCCCCAATTCTAAAGCTGGTGGTTTGAAAGGCTCCCATTGAACCCTCTGAAGGAACACAGCGATATTGTGGATATTCCTCTGTGATTGGACGTGCGTCAACATGTCTTCACCCATATTCTGCCCTTGACCTCCAAAGTCTCCAACAAACAACCTTCTCCTGCCCATCACCCCCCCCCCCCCCCCCCACACACACACACACACACACACACACACACACACACACACACACACACACACACACACACACACACACACACACACAAAGACACAGACACACACACACACACACACGGACACACCAAAATTTACCACCTAAACCACCTAACCGCCCATTCCCCCTCCCCCTCCCGTTTGCAAACGTTCTCCAGCGAGCTGTTGGCAGTTGGGATGGTAAAGTGGTTGTATGGTGGTGGTAGGGTTGTGGTGGTGGTAGGATGGTGGTAGGGTGGAGGTAGGGTGATGGTAGGGTGGAGGTCGGGTGGTGGTGGTAGGGTGGTGGTAGGTTGGAGGTCAGGTGGTGGTGGTAGGATGGTGGTAGGGTTGAGGTAGGATTGTGTCAGTGTGGTGGTAGGGTGGAGGTAGGGTTATTTTAGGGTGGTGGTAGGGTGGAGGTAGGGTTGTGGTAGGGTGGTTTTAGGGTGGTGGTAGGGTGGTTTTAGGGTGGTGGTAGGGTGGTTTTAGGATGGTGGTAGGGTGGTTTTAGGGTGGTGGTAGGGAGGTTTTAGGGTGGTGGTAGGGTGGTGGTAGAGTGGTGGTAGGGTGGTTTTAGGGTGGTGGTAGGGTGGTTTTAGGGTGGTGGAAGGGTGGTTTTAGGGTGGTGGTAGAGTGGTGGTGGGGTGGTTTTAGGGTGGTGGTAGGGTGGTTTTAGGGTGGTGGTAGGGTGGTGGTAGGGTGGTTTTAGGGTGGTGGTAGGGTGGCGGTAGGGTGGTGGTAGGGTGGTTTTAGGGTGGTGGTAGGGTGGTTTTAGGGTGGTTTTAGGGTGGTGGTAGGGTGGTTTTAGGGTGGTGGTAGGGTGGTTTTAGGGTGGTGGTATGGTGGTGGTAGGGAGGTTTTAGGGTGGTGGTAGGGTGGTGGTAGAGTGGTGGTAGGGTGATTTTAGGGTGGTGGTAGGGTGGTTTTAGGGTGGTGGAAGGGTGGTTTTAGGGTGGTGGTAGGGTGGTTTTAGGGTGGTGGTAGGGTGGTGGTAGGGTGGTTTTAGGGTGGTGGTAGGGCGGTGGTAGGGGGGTGGTAGGGTGGTGGTAGGGTGGTTTTAGGGTGGTGGTAGGGTGGTTTTAGGGTGCTGGTAGGGTGGTGGTAGGGTGGTTTTAGGGTGGTTTTAGGGTGGTGGTAGGGTGGTTTTAGGGTGGTGGTAGGGTGGTTTTAGGGTGGTGGTAGGGTGGTGGTAGGGTGGTTTTAGGGTGGTGGTAGGGTGGTGTCATGGTGGCGGGCCGGGTGACCCTGGGGCCCCGTCAAAGGGGAGGGGCCCAGGAGGAGCCCAGGCAGCTGCCAACCGCAGCCACTCCAGCCCTGGCCATCCGGATGATTGCGTTTGTCATGCTGCCAGTCCGCGTCAGGCCGGCCCAGGTCTGATCATCACAATTAGGGTGCGGACGTCCGCCTGGCCACGGAGCAGGAGGGTGCAGGGGAATGTTTTGAAGCCAGCAGTCAGAAAGCAGGTGGAAGTGCTCGCTCACGCCCACCCCCCCCCCCCCCCCCCCACTGTCAACCCATTTTCCCAACTTGTTTTCCCTATCAGGCTGGGATGTGATTGTTGATCTGTGTTGGTTGGTCTTCCAGCAGGGCCAGTACATTTGCATGCACACTAGGTGCTTGATTAGCAAACCGGTCAATGACACATAGGGGGACCGTTCCTCAGCCGCCATCGTGTCCACGATTAACTGGGGGTTTCGGTTGGTGTGTGTTCATCTGGAAATGCACCGAAAGGTCAATCACTTAAATCATTGATTTAAACCAAGCCTGGAGGTTTACAGAACCATGGAATTCCAAGTTGTTTGCAAAGCCATTTCTCTTGCTCCGAAACTATTTGAAAATAAACGCAATACTGCTCAAGTTCAAATTATATGGTTTTGAAAACAGAATCGTTCAGCCTGAGCCTTTGTCTACGCTGCGAGCAAGGGTTTCTATGACAACATTAGAGCAACGTTAGCTTGGTTTTGTTTCGTTTTTTTCGTATTTATCAAGACTCTTAGAAATTGCTTGGAAGTGGTAGTGACTAACATGTAGTGCATCTAAGATACATGTTGTCTTTCCAAGGTTTAACATGTAGTGTATCTTCATTTGATTTATTTTGAGAGGTGATGTTTGACGGTTTCTTTAACCCCTCATTCAGAGGGTTTGTTTGATTTCATTTGGAGGTTTTGCTTTGGTTGGATACTTTCAAAACCTTGCTGCCTCTTGCTGGTTCCACCAAATTGCCAACACAAGCTTAAATTCCTTTCGCCATAGACTTCTGCCAGGCTGCTTGCTATTCAATGCCCATGTGCCACAAAAATCAAGCAATTATTACGCCAATAATGTAAAATTGAAGGCTTGATAACGGTTGTGTGTAAACCAATGAGAAGCCCCATGATCCTATCTGTCAATGTCTATCGCCTAGCTTTAGGGAGTGAAAGACGCCACTATATTTTACCACTCATAATGCATTTTTGCCGATTCAAATCTTAATTGTACTACTATTAATTATAGCTATTGCTTAAGGAATATGTAATCATAGTAAAAGCTTCAGAAGGCGTGGACCGGTGTGCAGGTTTAAATAAGGAAGGATCATGTTTTGTATACTTTCAGTTTTACAGGGTTCAGTTAACACAATGGGGAGTTAAATTCAGTATAAACAAGGGTGGTACTTGATGGAAGAACTTATATAAACTATAAGTTATGTACACAATATATAATAAATAAGTAAAAATATATATAAATATCTGAGAACTTAAATGTGATCTCTCTATGGTCTCAGATGCTAATGAATGGTGTGTGCCCATATATTGATTGACAGGAAAGATGAATCCCCTGAACCAATCAGGGTTCGATAATGAGCTTGAAGCAGTCTAACATCTAAATTGTCTCATACACTCAAAAAATATATTCTTAAAACACATTTCAGTCATGCTTTAAGATAGCTATGCCATGTCTAAGGAATAAAATATAAATACATACAAGTATGGCTCTTTAATATATCCTACTGCTCCTTTCAGCATCTTCAATTGTGTAAAACAAGTAGGGGATTTTCATTTATATATTTTATAAGAATCTCAGGCCCAACCTGAACTAAACATTTTCAATGACACAATAATTACAAAAACAACATCCATTGTAATTCAGAAAACACAACTTTGGGGTTCATGAGTATGTCTAAACATGCATCGCCCCACAAAAATACATATGCATAGGAGAGTTGCATAGGAACCCATTTACTGCATAAAAACACATACAAATCAACCAGTCAAAAAGCAACACGAGCTCTTTAAGGTTACTGCAACAAGAGCCAAGCCTAAACACAATACTGCCACCTATTGGAGCGGCAGGTCATTTTGGCTAGGCTGACCGCGGGGCAGAGACACTATAGAGTGGCGAAGTCACGCCCTTTCCGGTAGGGCTCATGGGACCTATGAGATCGAAAAATATGAATGGGTGTCAATGGAGAGAAAATATTTATTTTCTGGTCCCAGTCTTTATATGCCCTGGATTACACATATGTTGTTTGTGGATTTAAATGATAATTTTTCATGCAAAGAAAACTAAAAATGTTTGTGAAGAAGTTTGATAATTTTAGGTTTTATGTGAGGCCGCTTTGTGAACTACAGCTCTTCGCTGCTCTCGACGCATATGATATACGTCACCACACCCGCCCTTGGAACTCGGCACAGAGATGGCGATCTCTCTGCCCCATTTCACCGCGTGACGTCACATACGAGCCGTGTAGTCTTTCTCGTTGTGTTTTCTCTACAGCCTTTATCTGAACAATTGCACAATAAACGGTCGAACTCTTTGCATGAAAAATTATCATTTAAATCCACAAACAACATATGTGTAATCCAGGGCATATAAAGACCGGGACCAGAAAATAATTATTTTCTCTCCATTGACACCCATTCATATTTTTCGATCTCATAGGTCCCATGAGCCCTACCGGAAGAGGTGTGACTTCGCCACTCTATTCGGTGGAGGTCTTGGGAGTTTTACAGAGTCTGTTGAACATGCCAGCTGCCCCTCAGGTTATTATTTTACATCCATGGAAAGGAAATACTTGCATTAATATGCAAGTGAATAGATCTGCACAACCGCAGCTCCATTCCATTTGCAGCTCCATATGTCTCTCCATGTCTAAAACAGGCAATAGGCTCTGTGCACAACTCTAGAAGCGAACTTCCGGTGTCGCCGGGTGTCGGCATACTAGTTTCCGGTCTACTTCCCGTATCAGTTACCACGGCAACTATAAATAGTAAAAAGATGGAAAACCCAACCAAACAACGGAAATTTAATGTTAGAAGACTTCACAAGATTCAACGGAATGAAGGCGGATCAAACCAACACTGCTGTGTACCGTTGTGCTCAGCTTCCAGCCGGTAACACGGGCTGGTGTGTGGGAGCGAAGAGAGAGACCGGCGAGTCCCGAGCCTTGCTCCGACCCCGAAGAGCCTGAGCTACCCGTTCCGATGGTCTTAGACCATGAGTACAGTGCTACTAGTACAGTGTGTGTTGACCGTGAGCACTACAGTGCTATACAAAAAGAGACATTTGTGGAGTTTGAGGCAATGTGAAGCTGGTGTGTTTGTGTCTGTGTGCGGCTCGCGTGCCTGCACTGTGTTGGGGCCGCGGTGGGCGCTCTCGGCTGGAGCTTTCTGCGTGTTTTGGTGGCTGACGAGGAAAGTGCGCTTGTGTGTACATTTGTGCTGTTTTTTTAATTATACATGTTTGTATTAATTATTTGATTAAACATATGACCTCAGCTAAATCCCCCCACGGACACTGTTATAAAAGAAACAGGCGTATAACGGTTTGTTTATAACGGTTGGTTTATCGCTAGCTTTAACATACTGTAGCGACCCTGGGACAATTAAATAGTTTGTGTGTTATGTGTTGCATTGTATTTCATTGTCCGTTATGCCAGTTGTTCTATGTGCATGTATTGTAATGTTCTTATTGTCAATCAGGGTGGGGGCCTGCACGCGAGTGAGACCGTGTTGCCGGGGTAACCGGGGGTTTGTTTGTGTGTCGGTTTTTCTGCGGTTGTTTACATTGTTACGGGTTTTTCAGTGACCTGGTTTTGGTTGATTAAAAACTACGATCAATTACTAATGACTCGACATGATTATGTCACCGGCGAGGTCGTTACATTGGTGTCAGAAGTGAAACTATTTTATTTTTATTTTTATTTATTTTTTCTCGGTCCTGCTGTGCTCGGCGAGTAGGCTGAAGTTGCGATCGCCGTTAGCTCTGTTTTTGTTGTGGCTTGTTCTCTGCAACAATAATGCTTCCTGCGGACTGTCGGGTGAAGATAGAGATGGACGACTACGGCGAGGGGGCATGTGGAGAAGCCTCGGAGTCTCTGGTGAGGGGTAGAACCAAACGGGAAACGGCCGCCGTGGAAAAAGATGATTTTTCACGCATAGTTCGCAGCGCCGACTGCCCGTGGCCACCACAAGACGGCGACAGACACGGCGGCGCCTTTCTTACATCAAGCCCGGTGTCCATCAAGACGCCTAGATACACCGGTAAGTCTGACTGGGAAGCTTTCCACGCGCAATTTGAACTTTTAGCCGATGCTGCCGGATGGTCAGTGAAGGTCAAAGCGCTGCAGCTTGCGATGTGTCTGGCGGACGACGCATTGTCTTGTTTGTTGCTGCTTAGCCCAGAGGACAGGGGGGACTATGTTGCCCTAGTGGGGGCACTAAGTAGGCGTTTTGGACTATGTGTTAAGCCGGGGCTAATGCGCTCAGAACTCTGTAATAGGCGCAGGAAGCCTGGGGAGACGCTGCGGGCACTGGCCAACGATATCGAGAGCCTGTCTCGGCGAGCATACGCCCACATGCCGCCAGCTGTGCAGAGCGAACTCGCTCGGGATCAGTTTCTCCAGGCCCTTTCCCCTACAGAACTACGCATTCAGACCCAGCTAGCCCACCCGCAGACTTTGCAAGAGGCCTTGGAGATGGCCATAGAGAGGGAGCTGGTGTGGGCTGGAGCAATCGACGGTCATCCTGCTCCTCAGCCGATGGTGAGATCGGCGAGGGAGAGGAGTGAGGACTCACAGAAGCCAGCCTGGGTGGACGAGCTCACTGAACTCGTCCGCGCTGTCTCTATGCAGGCGGACCGCCGCCCCCCGTCTCGTCGAGAGCAGAGGGTCTGCTGGGGCTGCGGGCAGCCTGGCCACCTTGTCAGAGAGTGCCCTACAACTGTGAGAGCCCAGGGAAACGGGTCAGGGTCCGCGTAATTGGGGAGACGCGAGGCCCTGCCCCCTTACCCCCGCCGTCGTCGTCTGGAGGAGCCCATCATCACAGCCGGGGGGGCGGAGCTCCACCCCCCCCAGAAGCAGACGACAACATCCCGGAGCCTGTTGTCGTGGTGGGGCGGACCTGGGCGGGGGACTTTTGTCATGTTCCTGTCACTGTTGAGGGGGTGGCCTGTTTGGCTTTAGTCGATACGGGGTCTACTGTGACCCTGGTGAGGCCAGACATTTTGCCGACCTGGACGGTACTCCAACCTACAACCGTGCAGCTCCGCACAGTCACGGGGGAGAGGGCTCCCATGAAAGGGAAGGGGTTGTTGTCCATCTGCGTAGGGGGAAAGACTGTCCTCCACCCAGTGTGGGTAGCAGCTGTGCAGGACCCCTGTATCCTAGGGTTGGACTTCCTGCGGTGCACTGGCTGCCAGCTGGACCTTGAGAGGGGGGCGATTGGCTTCCAAGGAGGGCCCACAGTCTATATGGCCCCGCCAAACACCTCCTACATCCGCCCCCCACCGACAACAGCTCAGATGGAACAGTCACACGTCACCGGCCCCCTTCACCCCCTTGCAAAGACCTTCCAACCACCCTGTCTTCCCGATCCCTGTCCATTGTCTCAGTCCTCCTCCTGCAACCCTTCCCCCTCCCTCCCACCCCCTTGTGTCAATGTTTCGGCTCCTACAGACTACTCCCTTGCCACCCCAGCACCCCACCCCATGAGCCTGGGCCCCTTCCCCGCCCAGCTTCCTCAGACAGGTGAGGAGACTGTGCTGTCGACTGTGCGGGCAATTTGGCAGGGGCACTGTGATGGACTAGACCCTCAACAGCAGGAGCAGCTGTGGCTACTACTGGCAGAGTTTAAGGACAGCTTTGCCTTGAACGAGAGCGATGTGGGTCAGACACACCTGGTGCAGCATGAGATCGACACTGGGGATGCCAGGCCCATCAGAATGCGCCCGCGTCGCCTGCACTTGGCCCGCCAGGAGGCTGCGGACCAGGCGCTGTGGGAGATGCAGCAGGCAGGCCTCATAGAGCCCTCAGATAGTCCCTGGGCAGCAGCCGTGGTGATGGTGCCTAAGAAGGGGGGTAAGTGGAGATTCTGTGTCGACTACAGGCCACTTAACGCAGTGACGAAGAAGGACTCCTACCCCATCCCACGCATTGATGAGGCCTTAGATGTCGTAGCTGGGTCGTCCTGGTTCTCCTCACTCGATCTCCGCTCTGGCTACTTCCAGTGCCCTCTCGCCCCTGACGCCAGACCCAAGACTGCATTCTGCACTAGCAGAGGACTGTGGCAGTTTCGGGTCCTCCCTTTCGGCCTCTGCAATGCACCTGCGACCTTCGAGAGGCTGATGGACAGAGTGCTCGCCGGCATCCCCCGGCAGCAGTGTATCGTCTACCTGGATGATATACTGGCACACGGGGGCTCCTTCGAGACAGCACTTGCCTCGCTGCGTCAGGTTCTGGAGAGAGTAGCTGCGGCGGGCTTGAAGCTCCATCCTGATAAGTGCCATTTCCTGAGGAGAGAGGTAACTTTCCTTGGGCACAGGGTGGGGGAAGAAGGCATTAGCACCATGGAGGACAAAGTGCAAGCTGTCCAGGACTGGCCCACCCCCACTGACACCAGACAGCTGAAAAGCTTCCTCGGACTGGCGTCTTACTACAGACGCTTTGTGAGGGGCTTCTCCTGTGTGGCCGCTCCCCTGTTCCGCCTGCTACAGAAGGACAGGGAGTTTGTGTGGGCAGAGGATTGCCAGTCTGCTTTCGAGACACTCAAGGGAGCTCCCACCAAAGCCCCGGTGCTCTCCCCTCCTGACCCTGCCCTGCCCTTCATCCTGGACACGGACGCTAGTAACGTTGGCAATGGCGCCGTGCTGGCACAGGAGGGGCCGGAAAGGGAGCGGGTGGTGGCGTATTACAGCAGGACATTTAACAAAGCTGAACGCCGCTACTGCGTCACTCGCCGCGAGCTGCTGGCCATCGTTAGAGCTGTACGCCACTTCAAATATTACCTCTGTGGCCGTCACTTCACTGTAAGGACCGACCACTCCGCGCTCCAGTGGCTCATGTCTTTCAAGGAGCCAGAAGGGCAGGTCGCACGGTGGATCGAGGAGCTGCAGTCCTACAGCTTCAGTGTGGTGCACAGGGCAGGGGTACGCCATGCTAATGCAGACGCCCTCTCCCGACGCCCCTGCAGTCAGGATGGCTGCCGCAACTGTGAAAGGAGGGAGAGCCGTGAGAAGGAGCTGTGCAGCCAGGAGGAGGGATGTTCTGCGGTGGAGGTGGCGTCCCCAGTCTGCTGTGAGGTCGACACCGCAGGATGGAGACGGCAGCAGGAGGAGGACGCAGACCTTCGACCAGTGCTCCAGTGGTTGGACCAACAGCGGCGGCCCCCATGGGAAGAAGTGTCCGTTCTCTCCCTGGTCACCAAGGGACTGTGGGCTAAGTTCGAGGCCCTGCGACTGTGGGATGGCGTGCTTCAGCGGGCCTGGAAGGAACCCGCCACCGGAGAGGTGAGGTGGCAGGTGGTGGTGCCTCACTCTCTGCGTGGGGAAGTGCTTCAAGCGGTCCATGGTGCCGTGGGCTCAGGTCACTTTGGGGTGACAAAGACCCTGCGTCGCCTCCGCCTTGGCTTCTACTGGGGGCAGCACAAGAGGGACGTCGAGGACTTCTGTCGCCGCTGTGATGGCTGCACAGCCCGCAAAGGCCCCACGGAAAGGTCCCATGCCCAGCTACAGCAGTTCCCTGTGGGGTTCCCTATGGAGAGGGTTGGGGTGGATGTGGTGGGCCCGCTACCCTGCACAGAGAGGGGGAACAAGTATGTCCTCACGGCCATGGACTATTTTACCAAGTGGCCGGAGGCGTACGCTCTGCCTGACCAGGGGGCGGAGACCATAGCGGACGCTTTGGTCGGGGGGATGATTAGCCGTTTTGGGGCAGCGGAGTCCATCCACAGTGACCAGGGGAGAAATTTTGAATCCCGTGTCTTTGCGGCTTTATGTAGCAGGCTGGACATGCAGAAGACCCGTACTACCCCCCTGCACCCACAGAGTGACGGCTTGGTGGAGCGATTTCATCGCTGTATGGAGCAGCAGCTGGCCATTGTCTCGGCTGAGCATCAGCGGGATTGGGACAATCATCTGCCTCTGGTGCTCATGGCATACAGGTCAGCTGTCCAGGAGTCGACGTCCTGCACACCTGCTCTGCTGATGTTGGGCAGGGAGCTTCGCACCCCAGCTGACCTGGCGTTTGGCCGGCCGCCCGATTCTCCCCCTGTTCCTCCCGGCCCAGAGTATGCCAGGAGACTCCAGGACCGCCTTGAGACGGCTCACTCCTTCGCCAGGGGACAGCTGCTGAGCGCAGGGGTGAGGCAGAAAAGGAACTATGATGTGCGTTCTCGTGGCAGGCACTTTGAGGCTGGGGAGCTGGTCTGGACCTACAGCCCGCAAAGAAAGAAGGGAAGATGCCCAAAGCTCGATAGCGAGTGGATCGGGCCATGCAGGGTCCTTGAGAGGATGGGGGAGGTGGTGTACAGGGTCCAGCTACCACCTCGGGGAAGGAGGGTGGCTCTCCACAGAGACCGGTTGGCCCCTTATCGAGGCACCGCCACCCCTCAACCTGCTCCAGCGAGCCCTGCAGCTCCCCGCACCGGTGCGAATGGGCCCCGGACACGCACACCTCAGTGTTCTGGCCCTGGGTCCTCACCTAACCCTATCCTTGTCTCCCCTCCCTGTCGATCACCACAGTCAGCAACTTGGCCCCCAGCCCCGCCCCTCCCTTTCCCCCTGCCCGCCCCCGGGCCTGACACTCGTGGGCCCCTCTTGCCCCCAGGCGCTTATCCCCAGCCCCCCGTGGCCCCAACGCGGCCTCGTAGGGAGAGGAGAGCGCCGGGTCGCTTCCGGGACTTTGTTTGTTCCCTCGAGGACGAGGAACTTTGAAGGGGGGAGGCAATGTAGCGACCCTGGGACAATTAAATAGTTTGTGTGTTATGTGTTGCATTGTATTTCATTGTCCGTTATGCCAGTTGTTCTATGTGCATGTATTGTAATGTTCTTATTGTCAATCAGGGTGGGGGCCTGCACGCGAGTGAGACCGTGTTGCCGGGGTAACCGGGGGTTTGTTTGTGTGTCGGTTTTTCTGCGGTTGTTTACATTGTTACGGGTTTTTCAGTGACCTGGTTTTGGTTGATTAAAAACTACGATCAATTACTAATGACTCGACATGATTATGTCACCGGCGAGGTCGTTACAATACACTCAAGCTGTGAGGCTTCTCTGATTTCTTCATGGACCTGTGGCACAATGCTCTGATAATCCCCTCCGATGTTCCCTTATCTTTGCTAGACACTAAAAAATGGACACACGTTGGTACAGTTAGTACAACAACGGACAGTTAAGTGTTTTAAATACAGAAAAAAAATGTTGTCGCTAACAAATGTTCACTAAAAAGCCGGTAGTCTGTCACCTACCCTCAAAGTTACGCAAATAACTCGAAATATAGAGCTTAAATCCTTTTTCCCGCTTGCTTGTAGGGGCAAGGGAACTAGCACCAACAATGCGGTGAACATCGTTAACATTTATTGTCGGTAGGTCTTGGAGACATCTAGAAAAGCCAGACATGTTCACGCTATGGACTGGGTCAGTAAGTAGACCGGAAACTAGAATGCCGACACCGTCAGTTGACTTCCGGGTTCTAGTGCACAGAGCCTATTCATTCAATCGTTAGCATGATGCTGTGTGTTCATATTTGTGAAATATAATTTGTCCACTAATAAAGAGCATTGGAACAGTGACACAGTACTCAGCAATGTCTACATTGCAAGCTAGAGATGCTAAAAATGTCAAGACTCAAACCGATTTAGAATACCTAACCCAAACTACGCCACACTGAACGCGCGAGTAGGATTAAGGCCTAAACACACCGGCGCCTAACCTGCCGCTTAAACATTGTGTGTAACAAAAATGGTTCAACGCGCCTGACGCACCTACGCAGCTAGATGAGCCCGCCCAAAACTTATTTTCTCCCCGCTACTTTTTTTAAAAGTAATAGATTTATGCATTATGTTATTTACTCATGTTAATTTTGACAACCTCTTGGTAGCCTACCCTGGAAAGCACATTTAACTGTGACTGATCCAAAACTAAGGAAATCCTTTACTATGTACAGACTCAATGAGCACAGCCTCGCCTTCGAGAGAGTGAAGGATATTGGATACATTCGATATATTGAATATATATTGAATATATACAATACATATTTTCGATATATTGAATATATATATACTGGATATATTCAATATCCAGCCAATTTAGCCTGCCATATTCATCACCCCTCTCCTATTTCTTGTTTGCAAAGTCTGAGAAACGTATTGACGGTTGAGTGTTGAGTGTTACTGAAAAGACAACATTTTCTTCATTATGAAGTCTTCGGCTTTGAACTTCAGGTGACCTTTCTCCAATTATCACGAGAGTTTAGGTGAGTGACAGCTCACAGGCCTGTGGTGGCCTTTGAAGGATATTGGATATATTCAATATATTTTCAATATATATTGAATATATCCAATATATATTTTGGATATATTGAATATATATTGAATATATATATACAATGGATAGATTCAATATCCAGCCAATTTAGCCTGCCATATTCATCACCCCCCTCCTATTTCTTGTTTGCAAAGTCTGAGACACTTTTGGGGGGGGCGTTGTATTCTGACAGCCAATTCATGCCGGCAGAATTCTACTCACTCATTCAAAATGCTCCCAGTGTTGATGCCTACCATGTCATTATAATGAACAGTACATATTATGAATATGTGTATGGATGTACATATGTATATGTATGCATGAAGTAATTGCAATTAACAACTTCTGACTTTGAGGAATATTCTAGAATAGACTTCCTTTCAGAAATCCTATGTAACATAAACAGATATCAAAGTTGAACACACATTACATTAATGAGCCCTACAACTGTTCCCTACAGAAAAAACCCACACCCTTGTAAAATAGCCACAATGTCTTGTGGCCAAAAATACCAGAAGACAAGAAGTAAAGTTTGGTGCAAGTAGAAAATTTAAAAAAAAATTTGTGATAATAACCTGACTGTGATGAATACGAAGGATGCCAAGAATAGGTTTCAAGCGAGGAGCATGATAGAATGTTTATTAACACAATTCCCAAGAAGGAGGCTGGAGATAGGTCAAGGGAGGCAGGAGGTCATACACAGGAAATTTGATGGGTGGGCGAAGTCCAGGCAGGGAGCAGGCTAGGAGTCGGAGACTACGTTAGTCAGGCAAACAGGTCGATGCACGGGTAATCCATTATAGATAGGTTATAAAAGGCACAGTACGGTTGTGGTGAAAACAAACAAGAAATAGGAGAGGGGTGATGAATATGGCAGGCTAAATTGGCTGGATATTGAATATATCAAGTATATATATATTCTCTACATCCAAAATATATATTGGATATATTGAATATATATTGAATATATATTGAATATATCCAATATATTTCACAGGCCAGGCCTATGGAAGTAAATCTGTGCCATCGGGTTTTGAAAATAAAAACACATTAAATTATAAGCACTGAATATTTATGCATTGAAATAACCTATCTGCATTTTTTGCCTCTGAATTGAACTCTTTACATTTTCAATATATCATATTCACCTTTATTTTTCAATGTTAAAAAATTCAACGTTAAAAAATTCAACTCAAATATTTTCAACGTCCCAAAATTCAGTCCGCCAAAGTCACCATCAAAATTCAATGTACGAAATTCAGTGTTAACATCCGGGGACCCAAGAAAGAGCAATCAATCCTAGATCGCTCTCTCACGCGGGAAGGCGAAACAGATTTAGCCATGTCCAACGGCAACAGCAGCAGTAACATTGCTTCGGTGAGTAAATTTTTCTATATATATATGCCATTAGTATGGGTTGTTTGAAACAGTATTGTCCATTGCTGAATCTTACAGAAACAACTTGTTTCTGTAAGATTCAGCAATGGACAATACTAACGGACATAAGAAGGACGTCGAATTGAAAAATAAGGGTAGTTCGGAATTTTGGACATAGGGCCTGATTCCCAAGTTAGCCTTGGGAATTGGGCCTTGGGCCCAATCCCGTTTCTTTGCTCACTGTCTCAACCCTACATCTCAACCCTAACCCTCATTGCTCATGCTCATTGCTACCCCTCATTGCTACCCTAACCGATCCCCTACCAAATGGGACAACCCTACCCTGTGACGTCATCATGGCCTCCCCGTGCCCCCTAGCAGATAACCAGACCCCTGGTAATGTTACAAGAGACAGACTGGCTGCCATTGTCTCGGGCAACGAGCAAGACCCATTGTAAAGATGTTTAACCTGAAATGGTATTTATATTTTGTAATTGGAATGTTTAAACTAGAACTGCAAGCAGTTATGCAGGGGTCCAAGAAGTGTGCATTTCGCCGGCACAACGCGAAGCATGTGTTCAAAACAAATGGGCACGGCGTGTGACAAAAGATGCAGCTGACTCCAGTGAATCTGTGGATATAAAGGTTTTGACTGTGGGAGGTTCGTTGTGGGAGTTATAGCCTAAAACGCGTTTTCAGAACATTCCATTGGCCAATTAGGAGATATATTATTTCGTCGTTTTTTGGCGCCGCCCTGTTGGCGAAATTTTCCAAAGACAATTTTCCTTTGCCAAATAACTCCCGCCCACATTAATAATTCTTGGCCATATTTTCTATATAGACTCGGGTTTGCCCCTTGATGGTTTCCCTTGAGTTTGAAGAACATTCCTTTGGCCAATTAGAAGATATACAATTTCCTCGTTTATTGCGCCCCCTGAGGGCGTAATTTTCCGAATTTTGTTATCGAACGCCGTTAAGGTTAGCAGCAACATGTGTGTAAAATTTGGACTCGATCCGATGTCTAATTTTGTTTTTTTTCTGGATTTTTGATTTTCGACTTAAAACGTAGCTAATAAACAAATTTTCAAAATGCTACCGTTTCATCATCGACGGTCGGATCAAAAATGTGTTCCATGGATTCTTTGCGTGTGCGTCTGAAGATGTCGTGTGCAAAGTTTGGTGTCGATTGGTCAAGAAATGTGGGAGGAGTAGCGAAAATACAGTTTTGCGGTTTTCGCGATTTAGCGAAAAATATTCATAGACGCAAATGGGCGTGGCCTAGGCCAAAAGATGCAGCAGACTCCAGTGCATCTGTGTGTACAAGTTGTTGGACTCTGGGAGGTTCGGTGTGGGAGTTATAGCCCCAAACGCGTATTCCTTGGTATAGCGCCACCTAGGGACCGGCGTGTCTGGATTTTGTTATCTGAGTAGCGGTGCCAGACCTGGTTCTAGTCATGTAATTGGCGCGTGTGCACCATTTACGGTTTGGGCTGTAGTCTCACTTTCACCGCGGGAAGAATAATAATCCCTACAAAAACAATAGGGATCCAACCTGTTGGCTTGGACCCCTAATAAAGTGTTAAAAAAAAAATAATACTGTTAAAGGTGGTATTAGCCAGACTGGCCACACTCACACTGGCAGATTTGAGCACGGTTAGGTGCTAAAACGGCCATGGCCACGGACAGATGGCCTAGTGTGAGTGCACCCTTAGATAATAATCGGTTATGAACAAGAACACTTTAGAAGAAACACTTTATTTAAATAAGAAACACTGAACCACACATCTAAAAATACACACACACGCATCTAAAAATACACACACACGCAAACCTAAAAATACACACACACACACACACACACTCTCTCTCAGCTTTTGAGAGAATGGTGGAGAATCACATCTTCTCCACCATTCCGCCAACTTTGCCTCGCTCTCCTCATGCCTCGCCTGCCCCCTGGAGGAGCATGAGGGAGAGGTGGGGGGGCTGGTGGCAGTGGACTCAACGATGTCCTGAAAGAAAACGAATAAGAAGGAATTAGGAATTATATGCCAGAACTGGGTGATATGGCCATATGTTATGTACAATATATAATAGCTATGTACACAATATAGTACTGCCAAAAAATACATTGATTAACCATGTAATATTACTAATATAATATAATATATTAGTATAATAATACTTATAGAATATTACTAATATAATAACTAATAATATTACTAAAATTACTTTCTATATTAGATAAGAGTTTATTGTTTACTGTTTTTTGTTTACTTTTTATAGTTAGTTAGTTAAGAGTTTATTGTTTATCTTATCTTATATTATAATTATTGTTTACTGTTTACTTTTTATTTTACTTTTTATAGTTATATTAGAGTGTATTGTTTATCTTATATTGTATATCATTTAATTTAATATTGTGTTGTGTTTCTTTCTGTAAGATACTGGACAATCAATTTCCTTGAGGGAGTCATCCCAAAAGGATCAATAAAACTTAATCTAATCTAATCTAATCTAATCTAATCTAATATATTAGTATAGTAAAGTTTATTTTTAACCTGGAGTCACTAGAACATGGAAGATCTGGATATCATACGACATGATATCCAGCCCGGTCTGCAGCCCGGTCGACGGCCGGGATGCAGAGCCCGTGATGGGGCATGCATCCCGGCCGAGAACCGGGGTCGGGCGGCCTGCGAAAGTCGGCCGGGGACTTCCGCGATCTTCCGCGAAAATCGGCCACAGACTTTCGCGATCTTCCGAGAGTCCTTGGCCGGGCTTCGAAGCCCACGGCCGGGCTGCAGAGTATAATTAATAAAATAATTACTAGTTAATTACAGAGAAAATACTTACATTTGTGTTTTTCCAATCCTGTCGCATCTTTTCGTCCTCCATCTTGTCTGGGATATTTCTTGATTTTCCGTTTTCTCGCAAGGTATTGTGGGAGCAAGTCAGAACTGAATCGCTTTGAGGGTGCCCATCGAAAATCTCAATTTTGAGGGGATGTTAGCCCTCCCTCTTACCCCTTAAAGCTACCTTAAAGTGGTATTGGGACATTGCTCCACGGTGCGTGCACGCGCAACAGCGAGGGCTAGGGCTGAGATTTTCTTTAGAGCAAAGGAATGGGAAAGGGCCTTGGTGTTCTTATCATTGGAGACAAGGCTAGAGCAAGTCAACGGGCATATTTTGATGCTGGTTTATAACGTCTTTATTGAAGATTTCAGGGGTACAGTTGTAACAGTCAGGTTTATAATATGTAGCTCCACCGCCTCCCTCTTTTGTTTGGTTATAGGCATGAACGTGGAGTGAAGAAGTGCGTGCTCTTCCGCTCGGCTAGAATAATTAAGCAATAGGGGATTATCACGCTTCCGGGTTCCGGTGGCTGGATTTGTCTTCGTTGTGCATGAACACTTCCGGCGCACTTCAACAATGGCTGAAACAAAGGCTAGGGCTGTTTCCCAAAGTGAAGGCTGCAGCCTTGCTAGGACGCGTCCTTGCTAGTCGCGTCCTATGGAGATGAGACTAGAGTGCTAGATCGAGTGCTTCCTAGCGTTTGTAACGTCGGACTTTGGGAACGACTTGGTAGTGTGGAAGCGCTTCCGCTTCCGCTTTTTAAGACTGCGCGTCCGCTTGTAAACACATGTGCGCTTATGAATAAAACATGGCAGCAATCAAGCTGATCGATATTTATTTGACTTTTGTCTGTTATGAATGCGGTCATGTCTCCTTCGCATGGAGCCTCTTTGGGGAAGTCACAAAAGCTTTGTTGTGGTTGATCGAATTGTCTTTATTAAAAGGAAAATCCATTCAATTTTTATAAAACGAAGTGAAATTATCTGAGAACTTAATTGCATGCATCACATTTACAGTAGGGGAGAGCCGGGTTGATTGAAACACGGGACGATTGAAACACAGCGATTTACTCGAAAACCACGCAAGGCTTTCACGTCAAAATTCGTCACCACGTTCAGCAAGCAAGACTGACCAACCCCGGGAAATTTCGTGTAATGACGTCACGCCGTTCAGATGTTATCCCGCAAACTTGTTTTCGAGAGCTGTAAGTAAAATCCTTCCTGCGGTAGTTTTTTTGTAATAAATAGTTGTATTTTTTGTTTCATGCCATAATAATATGACTATACAACAGATGAATTAGTACTTAAACCTGTGATAAAGTGTGCAATGTCACAGTTTTGAAGTTTAGAGGTAAAAAAGGTTTAAGTGTCAGTAGTCGCTGTCGGGACGATTGAAACACCTGTTTCAAACGTCCCGCACATCACCATGCGTAATTGCGCGCACATTGCACGATCAATACCTGTATAAATTACAGAATTAATAAATGTTTTGCAATGATTAACTACTGCTTTGAATTAATAACATATTTTTAATGAACAAAACGTGTTTATCACATGCATCAACAGTTTACTGAGAGAAGGGGAGGGCAGAGGGCAGTGAAGCCATTCATATTGGGCTCACCCCTAATGAGGTCAGTGTTGTGAAAAGGGCTACATACATTTTTGGACAGGCACACATGTATGCTATGCACATAGTTTAATTAATAAATATGAACAAATAACATAAACATAAACACACAAATGTACATCAACTGTTTACGACCCCGTGCATTTCAGCTGCCCATTCCCTGCATCCTGGTCGAGGAAGGACTGGATCACCTCCTTCATGGAGCGCAGTAGCAGCTTCCCCCTTCGGCGTCCAGAGGCCACTAGCCAACAACGGTTGTCCAGCTTCAATCAAAACAATGTCAACTTGTTCTACCAAAATTGAAAGACGGTGCTGGACCGGCACCAGTTCCAGGCCAAGGATATTTGGAACATTAATGAAACCGGTATTTAATATGAACTTTATTAATATAAAACACAACTATAAACACATAACTACATTTATAAAAATAAACTATGCTCACAACCATATAAATATGAAAAAAACGATATACACTTAACTAGTACAAACGATGCTAACAACTATATACATATCAAAACAACTATATACACATAACTATATATATACACAACTATGCTCACACAACTATTTACAGGGGTCACCACTGTCCAGGTGCGCCCAGATGGGGCAGAAGCAGGTCAGGTCAGTGACCTCAGCGGAGTCACACCCGTGTCCGAGGAGTCGAAGCTGCTCCGCCTGCTGGACAATCACCCATCCCACCTGTCAATTGCAGCAATCGATTACTGCAGAGCCAACGGCATAGTGCTGCTGTCATTCCCTCCCCACTGCACCCGCAGGTTGCAGCCAATGGACATTAGTGTCTTCGGCCCCCTAAAGGGGTACGTAAACAGTGCGGCGGACAGGTGGATGAGGAGCCACCAAGGGATCAACATCTCGATATATGATGTGCCCTCCATCATTGCTGAAGCCTTACCAGAGGCTGCAACAGTGAAGAACATCACCTCCGGGTTCTCAAGTTCAGGGATCTGGCCTTTTAAACCCTCCGCGTTTGAGGGAAATTACTTCACCGGATCCCATTCCACAGACCGTCCTCCTCCCAAGGCTTCAGGTGACGAGGTCAGCGCTTCTCCAGGTGCCACTTCAGGTAGGAACAGTTCATCAGAAGCAACAGAGTTCATAATACATAAGTAAATAGTCCCATAAGTCAAAGTTCATAAAAAAAGTCTATAGGTTAGTGGATGGCAGAGAAGCTGCTAGACCACCAGGCTACAACTCTCCCATCAGGGAATTTAACAAGGATCAGGAGGGTGGGAATATAAACATTTATTTATTTAAAAGTGTATTTTTTAAATGTGTCCTTTGGCAGGCATGGATGTACCTGGACGAGTTGCCGGGCCTGACGAAGCTGTCTGGCCTGAGGAAGATGCCCTCAAATTCTGCCTGGACATCGTCCGGTCTTACCCTAAGGCCGGGCCTAGAAAGATTACAAAGAGAAAAGGGAGAAAGAGGCATTTGGAGTTACTCTTGCATCTCATATCTTGTCTGGCCTTCCTTTGTCTACAGTCATGTAGACCTACCACATTTAAAGTAATTAAATTAGCATTAAAATGCACATTTTATGTTTTCAGGACAACTGCTATACTTACGACCCGAACTCTGAAGCAGCGTCATCCCGCCAAGCAGCCTCCCTCCTCTCGGGCTCCCAAGAAGAGGCTCTTCTCGCCCGCTCCTGATGCCGCCCCCCTTGCTGGAGTCACCCCTGGTGCCACCTCAGCTGCTCCTCCCACCATCACCTGGCCCGCTGATGGAGTCACCCCCACCTTGGGTCCAGTGTGATCGCATGAGGCTTGCACCGACGGGAGTACACACTACCTGTGTCACCTGTGTGACAAAGAATACAAATATTTAGCCTACTATACTGTCCATGTGTCTTCACTAGTTTGCAGTGGAAATACTGTAAATGTAGGCCTACAGCACAATTCACTTAACATTATAGACTGATTAACTAACTAACTATTAGGCCTGGGTTAGCCTATGAGTGGGAGCTGGGCTATTACATATTTTGCTGGGTAGGCCTACTTTTTGTCCATGATTGTAACGCATCCAAAATAACAACGGCTACATTAAATTATGACAATAATAATTTAATTTAGTGGACATGCACACTTAAAAACTGCTGGGTATAAGCTATAGGCTAGCCTACTACACCCTTGCTCTTGGTCATGACACATGGCATGCCGATTTATTTTTTTCTCCAGCCATTACCATCAATCAGCTAGAGTGCAATCTTCATCAAAGTTCTGCTTATTATATGATTTCAACATAATGTTCATGTCAATGTGCAGACTATTACACAATATTTATCAGATAAAATAAGTTTAGCCACTTACCTGTCCACAGAGACTCCGGATGCTTCTGTGCGCCGGGCTGTGCGTGTTGAAAATAAATTATTATAGAAAACAAATGTCAACATACGTTCAAAGTTAAAAAACAGCTCGATCATCCAACATATGTATTAAATTTCACTTGCAACTAAGAGAACACACCTGTGAGTTGTTGATCACATGTTAAAATTATTTGTATACGTAACGTCATCTTTGAAAAAGACGTTTAACTGAAAAGTGTTTCAATCGACCCGGCTCTCCCCTACGGTTGATTACTATTATGCAGGGGGAAAAAGACAAAGAAAGAGATGATAAACGTGTATTTATTTGGATATATTATTTAACTGATCTGATTCATTCATTCATATATGCCTACAATCTACCAGTGCTTTGAACACATAAGTATATCATATAAAATACAATTAAATACGTTCATTAAAAATTACAAACATTGCAAATGATCGGTTGTGCATTAATTGTACAACATTGGATAGTGGCACTATCCCTTCCACCGGTAAACAAATGTTTGTGCGCCACCCTAAGGCGCACAAAAGCCTCCGTTTGCTGGGCTGACCCTAAAAAAAACCGATTCAACACAAACATAAATAGGTATACATGATAAATAATGTAATCTTGTGAGCGAGTAAATTTACATTGGTGACAGTGGTGTTTAACACCAGCTACGTCCATGCGAAATATAGCAACGTATCATTAAGTTGCAAAAACGTTTCGAAAAGTGGCACAGGTCTTTAGGCTTGATTATTTGCATTGACATGATGAATCTATAAAAAGCAATACGGCACAAAATATTTCTGAAAACTAATATAACTTCACTTCGTTTGAACGTGTACTGCTCTGCCATTTTCAAGAACCCGCCCAGTGAACGCAGAGGATTGTGGGTAGTTTTGGCTCGTCTAGGATGCAGCGATGCATCCTTGAAAAATCTCGGAATTCTCAAAAACAAAGGACGCAAAAATGGCGCGGCTTTCGAGTGTCCTCAACATTGGAACAGTGCTTGTCGGCGTTCTATGACGTAGCGTCCTTAAAAGAGCGGCAGTTGAGCATGCTTCCTTGACATTGGGAAACAGCCTAGATGTCACTGCTCTGTTCCACTTTGTACATCTAACAAACAACACCAACCCTACTTAAGTTTTCATGGATTCCCGACTGAATTGAGTCTAAGGAAGAAGTGGATTCAAGCGGTTCGCCGGGATGATGTTTGTTTGTAGCCAGCACTTTAGTGAATCAGACTACAAACGCTACAACCAACTGGGGTCACACCAAGCGACTGAAAATCAGGTCTGTACCCTCCCGTTTCCAGTGGAACAACTGGGGACTGCCAAGAAGGGGGTCTGTTTATAAAAGAGCATCAACTCGCTTAGGCCATGACGTTCACCCAGCCCTTCCTCTGGAGCAACCGCTGCCCTGTGAATAAGAGCCGATGGAGGAGACCGCATCTTCGGTGGTGGTGACAGAACATGATTTCGGTTCTGCTCCTAAACCAGGTTTGTCAGTGTTTGTTAGTGTTCTGAAATATTGGCCTAAAAATGTTTAGTCTTATTGATGTCCCAGCATTTGACCAAACCACAATGTGAAAAGCTTCATCACAAGTACAAATGTTGCATTATATATCTTACTTAATTAATTGTAAAGGTGAATATTGAGCTATAAAAAGCAAGTTATAAAAGCAATATTGAGCTACAAAAAGCAATTTCTTTAGAGGTCCAAACTGCTTCCAATATGCAAGTCACAGCCAAAATCTGGGTTAGATGTTTTAATTTTTTTTCCTCATCTCATACAGGTGCACTGGATGCTGCTGCTGTACGCATACAGCAATTGGAAGAAACAGTCAAGGAGCTGATGAGAGCTGTCACAGCTGAAAGTGGGTCAAGTGCCTTTTCACAGATTTTGTGTCTCAGACAAGGACATCCTTTTTTACACCAGATTCACGTCAAGAGATGTTTTTTGTGACTTCTGGGAGGTTATTCAACCATCTGCCTCCATGTTGGTTTATTGGTCGAAAGCTCAGAAAAAGAAACAAACATTTGAACCCATTTCTCCCAGTCCAACGTGTAGACTGAAACTGGTTGAGTTTTTTCTCTTCTGCTGCCGGGTTGCTGCAGGCCTGCAAGAGCAGGTGCTGGCTAACATGTATCAGGTCAGTGTGTCCACTGTCTCCCATGTTGTTATAACGTGGGCCAACTACCGTTACCTGCTCCTTGGCTCCCTCCCCATCTGGATGAGTAAACAGCAAGTCAAGAACACCATGCCAAGCAAATTTGTGCAGTACAGTCCATCTTACAAGAACACAACAACCTTTAAGGCCTTGATTGGGATTGCCCCTTGTAGTGCCGTGACTTTTGTGTCAAGTCTCTTCACCGGCTCCATCTCCGACCCAGAGCTGACTGAACGAAGTGGACTGCTGGATTTACTGGAGCCAGGAGATGGCTGCGTGGCAGACAAGGGTTTCACCATCGAGAAGCCACTAGCTGATCGTGGGGCAACGCTGATTATACCACCCTTCAAGATGACAGGTAGGCATGAAAGGAATGAACATTTCAAATTAAGACCCAAATGTGACCATTAAGATATGTAGACAAATGTTTAAGATGGACTGAAGCACTCACAATAATAATACTAATTAACTTATCTCTAACCACTGCGCAGTTCACCGAAGAGGATGCTCTGAAAACACAAGCAATCGCCCGACTTCGAATCCTCGTAGAAAGAGCAATAGGCAGAGTCAAGGAATACCGCATCTGGGAACGCACTGTCCTCTCACCTTGTCTGCGACAGTCAACCAGCTGTGGACCGTCTGCTGTGTGATGACCAACTTCCAGGGACCACTTGATTTAAAAGGCTACATCCCTGTTGAATAGTGTTTCTACTCAAACATGTACCTATAAATATAATATATAAATATTAAAACGAGAGGCACTGAACATTTGGAGTGGTCCCTTCATTTTTTCCGGAGCTGTAATTCTGTATACTGAAAACATTGTATATATTGAATGAAATGTACACTGTAAAACCTGACAAGTTAGTTCAACTTAAACTATTTGAGGAAACCGATTGCCTTGAACTATTTAAGTTTACTAACTCAAATAAATTAAGTACCAGCAATTATTTTATGCGAGTAAAGATAACTCTTATATCTAGAGTTATTGTGACATGTGTAATATGAGTTAGCATTACTAATTCCATTTACTGAAGTGAAATGTAAAGAATTAGCTTTTTACACTTAAATGCAGCAATTCATTCAACGTATATAACATGTGTTCATTAAATGTATGTGAATTAAGTAATACTAACTTAAATGCCTCTTGTATTGCTAAATCTTTTTACTTAAGTATAATCAACTTCATCTTCCAACTGAAATAACTTATTACATTCTAGTTGTGACAACTTAAAATTACATTTTGTCTACTCAATTCATTTGAGGAAACCGATTGCCTTAAACCAATCAAGTTAAATGAACACAATGAATTCACCAATCTCTGATCCAACTTAAATTATTTATTAAGCTGAATGCTGAACATTCATAACATTTCCATGTTCATTTCAAGTACCGGTAGTCATTTAAACAGCGTTACTAATTATTATTATTTTTAAACATGCCATTTCTTTATGGCAATATAATACAAGAAACACACTAAACTAAAACACATTCTTCCCTTCCTTGAAGGGAAGAATGTTGCCGGGACGGCCTTGAGTATAAAGCTGTTTTGCCTAACATTCTTCCCTTCAAGGAAGGGAAGAATGTTAGAATATTATACTCAAGGCCGTCCCGTCCATCGAAACATGTTAACACGGCTCAACAACAGTACAGCCAGCGGGACTCGAGCAGACAATTAAACTTCCTGCACACTTGCTTTAAAAAAACAACATTTTTAAAGGGGACTTATTATACCACCAGGTGTGAGTGTGATTAGCCTTACAAGCCGTTTCGAAAATCGGCCTAATATGACATCACTAGTGGGTGTGTCCACCTAGATCTGTGCTGGATAGATGAGCATAGGGCTGGGCGATATGGGCCAAAATGAATATCTCGATATTTTTTTACTATATCTCTATACACGATACATATCTCGATATATTTTGAATCTCCTCTAGAGCACATCATAAATGCTCGATTCAACCATGTCTGGTATAATGTTACGTCAGTAATAATTCTAGTATTCCTGAAATATAAGTCTGCATGTAGATGACATGAAACAACATATTGTTTAAACTCATTAGTGCTTTGTATTGGAACAATTTAGAACTTGCACATAGGAAAAGGAAAATCACAGCAAGTTCGATTTACCAACACAGCATTTATTCAAACCGTTAATTATTTATTAACTGTTTGCATAATAATTATTATATATACACTGCCAGACGACGGATCCAATGCTATTCTTTTTCAAAACCAAATCCTCAGTTTCCATCCTTTTTTCTCTCTCTCGCTGTTCTCACTCACCGGTCGGAGGTACACACACCTACAGCAGCGCGCCGTCCAGTCTACGTCACACACGCGCGTCCATGAGAATCTCGTGGACTCGCAACGGGCGGGGAGAGTGAGTGAGTGTGTTTGTGCCATTGCATGTCTTTACCTTTTGTGGAAGAGGGAGAGACATCGGAGGTGCACAGAGCTTTTGGCCGTGATATTATACAATTATATTATATTATATACTATTATATATAGAGCTCCGGGAGTCGCAAACGGCAACAATCACTTTCTCCTCCATGCTGCAGTTCACCCCGGACTGCACTGCACTGAGTTTGACGTTTGAACGCTGATTGGCTGTTGACGTTACACATGTCACTCAGTGGCCACACTGTTGAACGCTGATTGGCTGTCATCACGAGAAATTAAAATACATTTCAACTCGAGCGAATTTGTCGCGCCACAAATCCTCGTGAACGCCCTCGCCTGTGCACGGCGAAAGTGTGGCGCGACAAATCAAAACTTGTTGCCGGTTTTCTCTCGCGAAGAATTCGCCCGATACGCGTCTACGTTCACTTTATATGGGATTTTGTCGCCCCGTCGCGTTTGGTCCGAACGCACAATGAGTATGCCGGCGGCGGCAAAAAGAAACAGATTACGTGCCAATTTGTATTCGATGTTCGCGACAGGGGCATTTTATACATCCCCTGGAGAACATCTCGCGATACATCGCATATATTCGATATATCGCCCAGCCCTAGATGAGCAATGTTTACTTCAGTCCACTGGGTAGGCTGGTCGATAGATCTATCCAGCACAGATCTAGGTGGACACACCCACTAGTGATGTCATATTAGGCAGATTTTCTAAACGGCTTGTAAGGCTAATCACACTCACACCTGGTGGTATAATAAGTCCCCTTTAAGAACCACTTATCAGGAACAATAAAAACAAAACAAAGATCTCTCTAAATTTACTCCAGCTCATTTCTCAATGCCTGCAACTTTGGTTTGAGCTGCTTTCTCCCTTCATCAAGATTTAGGAGGACAACCTGGATGAACTCAAAGAAGCCACTTAGCTTTTCGGGATAGCTCAAATGTAGAGCATAAATCAGACCAAACAAAACAACAAGTGAGTCAGTCCATGATCTTGTAGACATCACAACCTGGCCTTCCAGGATGATGGACACATGCTGCGGGTCAAAAGGAACTCCAGTCAGCCCCTCATCTTCAGCGACCACTGCCACCAAAGCCACAGCTTCCTCCTGGGACACCTCAGACTCGTCCTGGTGAAGAAGTATGTATTTAGTATGTGTTAGGAAGAATGTAAAGGGTTGATGAAAACACAGACCTAAAGAGTGAAAGGACATAAACAGTGATAACTAGTCTCTGCTGATTTTGAATCTAGGGTGCTCTTCGTGAACTGATGTGGTTTTCCTTTAATGTTGTCCACTACCTAGAAATTAACATTCTTTCTGGTGTAGATAATTTAATATCCACTTGTCGACTGCGACGGGTTCTCCGACTCTCGGGTAATTCCACAACAACTAAAGACTCGTAGTAGGGTTTATGTCGCTCATGGAGAATATGGATATGAATTGGGGGAAATTAACTTTGGCTCTGACTCTCTACTGTCCAGATTGAAACGAATGGAGGAGAAAGCGATGTTACAGCAGAAAGCTGTCAGTTCACTTCGGGTCCATATCATTTCTCCGACGCTCCATTGTTCTGACCTCTCGGTCGTATGCGGAATCCTCGGGCTGCTCTGCCGGCGGAGGTGTCCGCATACGACCGAGAGGTCTGAACAATGGAGCGTGGGAGAAATGATATGGACCCGAAGTGAACTAACAGCTGTCTACTGAAAACATCTTTCTCGAATGGCGCCTGACTATGTTTTTGTTGCTGGTGACCTAAGCAAGGGAACTGCTATAAACAAAGCCAATTGGGCACACCGTATAAGGCAGTTTCAATTAACTCTGTTCAGTGATGTTTCAGTTTCAAGTTTTGATGCATGCAGGAGAATAAAGAATTACCGTGCAAGTCTTGAATATGTCTGAAGAATCCTCTTTCAGGTACAGTGGTAGGCCAGCAAGGGCTGCTGTTCTGGCTGCAGTGATGTTGTTCTTGTCCTTTTGAACAAAGACATAGATACATTAGCTGATGCTCAAGTCAGCTGTTCACATAAATGGTCAATGTTATGTAATAAAAATGTGTTTACCTGTTCTTCGTATGCTGTCACAACTTGCTGCAGCTTCTCTCCAAATCTTCCAGTCGTCTTCTTTTTGTACAATTTCAGAAGCTGTGTATTTATCCAACTCAGAAAAAAAGGAATGTGCCAGATTTTGATTGGTGATCCTATGGAATTCCAAGTAGAGCTGCACAGAGAAACAAACACACCAATTACTATAATTACCTTGATATGATAATAATCACAACTGTAAACTGATTCAGGTATTGTTGTATAAAACTTTTACTTTTAAGACAGAAATATCTAAAACATCAGATATTTATGATTTATTAATGATTTTTCTGTCTTAAAAGTAAAAGTTTTATACAATACCTGACTCAGTTTACAGTTGTTGCAATGATAATTGTGTTCACGTGTCTTGTCAGCTTTTTAAGTGATTCTTTTGTTTTCTACTCACCTGGGGTTCACAAAAAAGTGCAGGCCATCTATCCCTTAGTACATCAATCGGAGGAGCAGAATTGACAATTTCTTCACGCCTTAGTGAAAAGGTACGCTGCATTTGTTGGTTGATAAGAAGCATGTCTCTTTCAGCCGTGGTCTTCTTGAACTCCTCCACCATGTTAAGCCTCTGCATCTCCAGTGTGTCCTTTGTTTCACCAGAGGGATAATTGGGAAGGAAGTTCACTTCTCCTCTTCTTGGTCTTTTGACGTTTGCCCTGGAAGCTGTGCCATCTGGATTGGTCCTGCTACGCTTGCCTCCATTCACAGCCACATCTTTTATACCAGCTCTGCAAAGTTTGGTCCGGTAGTTGCCCATCTTAAAGCGAAGGCTGTTTTTCCAACCCTCACATCCAGTTCTGGAACCATGTTCTTTGAGGCAGGGGTGTTTCCTGACTAAAGCCTCTGCAGCCTTGCCAATCTGCAATGTACTAGGATAAGCTTTGTGCTTGTAGATTTCAGCAGACATGACATCAAGTAGGTTGTGTTTTTGATCTCTGGTCAATCGGAGACCTCTCCCTTCTCTCTCAAGTACAGAGTTGCCCTCTCTCAGACAATACTCCACCTCATATGAGAATGTTGGAACAATGAAGACTTCTGGCCACCGGCAAAGACGCTCAGGTGAAACAGTATTGTCAGACAGTAACACGGTATCATCCGTGCTCGTAGAGGACAAATCTGCCTCAATGAGTCGTACTACTTGAATAGTTGCCTTGGATGGCAGGTCCTCTATGTTAACTAAATTGCATAAAGCATTGTCAAATTCTGGATCTTGAAACTGAAGCCGGAATTCATACGACAGGTTCAGTTTGTTTTTCACCTCAGATATGAGGGCATTTATAGTCTCAGGACGAGAGGGCAAAATCAGCCTCTCAGCATTGACATCGTCAAGGACGACCCTTAGTTTGAGGACGTCAGAATCTTCCATTTACACTGTGTAAGAGGAACCTGTAACAAAAAACAAAAAAACAACTGTATTCCCTTGCTCTTTGTTTTTATAAGCTGCCTACATGGACAACACATTACATTTTGTTACTTGTAGACTGAGCAAACGTAGCATTACAGTCCTGCGCAAAGCTTAAAAACGAACTGCATTTTTTACCTCAAATTTACAGACTAGAGACTGATTCGATTTTATCTTCACATAATGGCAAACGATTTATTTCACTGGTACTGGTTTACATATTGAGAACCGATCATTGTGTGTGAGAAAAGCAAACGTGTAAACTGACATTACCTTACAATGTGTTGTCCTGGGTGTCAAGGTGATGGAATAGAGCTGGAATAGAGTTGGAATAGAGTTAATAGATAAAAAGAAATAGAAAGGGTCTGAGATCTCCCTTAGGTCCCAGGGGGAAGAGGAGGATGTCCTCTGGGGTGATGTGGCTCTCACTCTGTGACTGTAATAAAATGTTTATTTATTATAAATAGCTTGCCATAGACTTTGTAGGCAAACTGTGGCATTTGGTCAGCCAACTGGAACAAAGATTTCACTGTATGGCCCTTGCTTTCTTTTAGATTATACGTGCGCAGATGCTCAGTGTATTCGGTGTCATAGTCTTTCAGTAAAAAGAAGATATCATTCTGGATTAGGAATATGCTTCTGATCTCCTTAAACTCAGGCAAGGCAGCATGTGTCCCGGTGCAAACAAACATGCCAGTCACAAAAGTTGTGCCCTCAATGGTTACCTGTTTTGTGTGATAAACACTGCTGCTGTCCGTCATGCTGGATATTAACACATGTGTATCGACAGGCAATGAATCGACATAGACTGACTCAACTTTTGAAGTTTGTACTGAAGGCTTAAAAAAACGTGGTGAAGACAAATAGAAAGCCATCATGCTCTGGTGTCTCTCTGCTAAAGTTTTTAACACATTTTTGTAGTTATTAGTGTCACAAATAATTTTCTTGAAGATTTTGTGCTTTCCCTCAAATCTCATTGTCCAGAGATGCACCAGTGGACCAAAACATTTTATGAGATGTGGATAATGCTCAATAAAATGGTGCTTTGGTCTTAATCTTAAACTGGGCAAGACTTCTTGTAGCAACTGCCTGTGATCTAAAATCTTGCAAGCCATGTACTGAATAGTTTCGTCAGTAAAGCTATGAGACACAGCCAGTTCCACAATATCTTTTAAGTCCATTAGGACCTCCCAGAATTTGTCTCCTTCTGGGACTCTGGAGCCAATGAGAAGAGGAAGCAGCCTGAGGAGAGTGTGATTCTCATGTCCATTCCCACCAATTGTTCCTCGACTGACAAAAGTTTGAGGAATTGGGTGAGGGCGGTCAACCTTATCAGAATGTTGATAGGGAAAAAACAATATTGCTCTATTCAGCTCCTCCAAAGTGAAATATTTTTTTGCAATCATGCTTTTCAAACAATGTGCCAACTCAACAGGAACCACACCTTCAAACAAGTCATGCAGGACATCAGGTGGAAATCCTGTGAGAGGATGGAAACATTTGAGATGGTCAGAGAGAACACAAATGCGTTTTACCCCATAACACTGTTCAGCGTCACCTTTCTGAATTTCTTGAACAAGGCTGTCATGCAGATCTTTGGTTCTCAGGTTAACACCAGTGACTGCATCAGATACTTGCATTTCAGTCTGAGTAGTAAGACAAAATCGACAGAAATATGTCGACCTGAAACTCTCATTGAAGCCAGATAGCGCATGGGCAGCAAGGTTATCAGCTGCAACTGAGAAGACTGTTCCTTTGACACAGTCACCAAAGGCCTCAATATAGACGCCCACCTCTTCAAGAGTTCTTAGGTCCTTTAAGAGGGGTGCAAAGACTTTTGAAAATCCAAATTCCCGCACATCATTAGAATTGCACAAAAGGGCAAGTTGAATTGAATGGAGAGCTGAACGGTACTTTGCTGGCAGGTTACCTAATGTCCAATAAACTGCGCATACTTTGTGTATTTTTCGTGATGTTCCTAGGGGGTTTGCGATTTCAAAATCATCAACATAAAGAATTAATGAGAATTTCTGACCCTCATCTGAGAGAAGCGCATTTTCCTGGCAGTAGGAGCCATCACAGTGTGACAAATACTGTCCAGGCAACTTAGAAGGGGTTTCTTTGACTTTCTCAAGTACATCCGTTTTTTTTAGCAACTGTTGCAAAGTACTGAGAATAGGTACATACATAAAGGTATGCTGTGACGACTCAATCAGGTATTCGACAGGCCTAATAAGTGGAAACTTTTCTTCATAATACGTTTTCCTCCTTTTGGCAGTTGAAAGGGGTCCTTCAGCTGTAACTGACTTATGCAAAACATTGCTCTCAGACACTGCCTGGACTATCAGTCACAAGTGTGTCAGTAAAGGGGCAATTATTTTTTTCCATTATTTTTATTACAGAATCCCTGACAACAGGTTCTGACAGTAAAAACAACTGATCAACATGTTCAATGATTTCCTGTGTTGCCCTCTCTGACACATGGAGAACAGTATGCATTTTTAAGAAAAAGGCAGCCAGATTGAATTGTAACTGCTCTGCTAACTTCTCATTGCTACCTCCTGCTACAGGGGTAGTTTCATTTTCATCTGTCAGTTCACCTGGATCCTGTTCAATGTCACTATCCTGGGAGACATTTACATCATTTTGCACTATAATGTCATCATAGTCACGAGTATTTTGATGTTCTCTGCATCTGTGTGCATTGAACGTGGAGTACACATTTGTTTTAAACGTGCAGGCACCGAATGGACAGGGAACGGTTTATTTTTTTCTGAAATGCCCCCGGAGATGCATAAACATTTCTCTCTCAGCAAATGGCTGTTCAAAATCACAAACAGGGCAATGAAATGCCCTTTTTACAATCAAACCAGTCGTGTCACCATCGACCTTTCTTTTCCCTGCATGTATTCTTGACAAATGTACCTTTAATGAATTAAAAGTACTAAATGTACACATGCAGCTGTTGTAGAGGCATGGTAAAGGTGAAACTGTTGAATACTGACCATGGTAAAGTCTGTAATGTCTCAGTAACTGTATTTTTAAGTTACTAGAAAAAACGCACAATTTACATTATATGTTCCTGGCAAAACTGGTGTAGGGTAAAAACGCCACAAAAACGGATCGATTGCTAGGCTAATACAACCCGACTTTGACGAAAACATGCCCAAAAGACGTAGAGCTGAAGACGTGATTTTAGGCGCTAAAAAAACCTAGAAAAAATACGAACGTTTACGCTGGTAACTGTGACTTAGTAAAGAATTTAACACATAAAAAACTCACCCTTGGTTAGTTAACAAGGCATGCAGTTATTAAAAATTGTGTTTCCTTTCGAATAACTAAAGTTTTTAATAGAGCTTGCAACCTAGCAGCAGTTGCTAACACTATCATAGGCCTACTACATGCAAGGTAAAGCACAACCGAGCAACATTACCTCAAGTAGACAATAAAACTGCTCGTCGGCTGGGTAATGTGTCGAAAGTTTGTCGGCGAAAATGTCGGCGAAAAAGCAAGTGTCCGCTGTCCCGGAGTTGATGCTAACGATGAAAAGATGTCCAAAAATAGTCTGATCCGTCGTCGCTGCGCGAGTGAAGAGAAGACCACGAGTTGAAAACGAAGTTCACTGCTCAAGTTGAAAAGAAATAGCCAGTAAACGGGGTTTCCCAACCAAAAACAGAGGGCTAGTTGCAATCACCGTGCGCATCTGCGCAATGACCACAACGTGAACTGGCAGGTGAATCCGAATACTTAGTACATACTATTTCTGTTCAGCGTCTACTTGACGGTACTACACTTGACAGTGTAGTACGGTCTACAGCTATGCGTAGAACGCCCTCCGAACGCTTCCGAACATCGCCGAAACTCCACCGGATGTTTGGAGATGACGTATCTCCCCTCGGATGCCGGCAAAATGACCTTGATAAGTTACCTGTTTTGTCATCGTTGCTATTAAATTAAAAATGTCTATTTTTACTTAATTACTTACTTTACTATTTTACGAAGCTTTCTACGACGTCTTTCTGTTGGTGTCGGGTCAGCCATCTCTTCTTCGTTCGTTACCAGACTCCGGTTGCATTGTGGGATAGCGTAGTGAACTCCGTGGTTTACTTTGGCGGTAGCACGCATTCGGAAACGTCTTCCGTACTTCACAATGCGTACTGAGCATTCGGACGCGCTATATTTTTTGGCGTACTACAAAATTCATACTATATAGTAGTCAAGTATGAGAATTCGGATTCAGCCGTTTTTGATAATGGGTTTCCCAAATATAAAGAGCTAGCGCCTGTTAAAAGACACACAAGCTGTTTGAGACACAATCAAAAAAAGTTGAACGAAAATGTGTGTCATAAGCTTATTTATTTATGCCAATATTCTGTGATTAACTTTAAATCTTTACACTGTGATCATTGAAATTATGTCACAGTAATTATTTGTTTTAATTGGGCATTGCATAATCATCAGAAATAATTATAAATAATAGAGATAGCAATATAAACTAATTACACAAAGTGTAGCTTATATAGTCTGATGAAAATGATATAGCTACACTTAAGTTAAATAAGTCAATGGAACACACTGGAATAAATAAATTCGACTTAAAATGTTCTATATTTGAGCAGCACTCAAAACAAAAGAGTTATTACATCAATTATTGATTCTTAAGTTCTGTTCATTCAGGTGAATGAGTAACCCCAACGATTTTTGAGATTTAAGTTACGTCTACTTAGTTATTTTAATAAGATGTACTGTTAGGTTTTACAGTGTATGTAATTGAATGAGAAGTCTTTCATCTATAATCAATTTTAAAGTCCAGTCAGTCCATCCTGAAAGTATTCAAAATAATGTTAATATGTAATGTAGTAAATTATGTACTCAGAAAAAGGGAATGAATTAAATCCTTTTATTCTTTCAGTTCCTTTATTCATTCAGTTCATTTCACATTCATTTCACTTTCTGCTGAAGATACATTCATATATGTACCAAAGAAGTACAAGTCTACCTTATTTTTCATGTCTTATCATTTCATCATCCCTCCAGACTGAGCTGACGCCAAACTGACGTTAGCATAAGCCAACCTACCTAGCGTAAGCTAGCTAGCAGACACTCACATTCGTTCGTCGATATATTTCTCGAAAAATAAACAATCCCTTGTCCAGTTTGGAGCGGGCTGTTATGGAGTGTTGTTCGGTAAGTCTGTGAACTTCAGAAAACGTGACTTTGGGTACATTTACCAGGGATGTCGTGAAAGTGAACTGCCGGTCCTCCATCATCAGTTCGCCAGAGTGATGAGTGATTCACCGGATGTCACAGTGCACAAAGAACACCGAATGCGGAAGTACTACGTATCAGCGTGATAATCCCCCATGGATCACGCCAGGCTGTGGTATGTGCTCATTATACCACTGTTAAGTCCGTCTTCACAGTGGTATAATGAGCACATGCCACTGACTGAAGTGATCTATTGCTTTTATACAATGGTTACTGTTATGGCGAAACGAAAGTCATAGACACACTACATTTAAAAAGAAACCAAGAAAGTCAAAGTAGCCGTTTTATTAAAGACTACCAAAAAGTAGTCCCTCCTGGCTGCCGCTATGCATCGACGGTCGCTATGCAACACACTTTAGCGTCCCTCCGAGAGAAGGCTCCGATAGAGCGGTTCGCCGGCAATTTATCCTATGGAGCAGTTCACTCGCCGATTTTAGACTTCAGTGAACTGTGCTATTGCTTTTATACAACTGTTAAAATTATGGCAAAATGACTTCACACACACACACTAGTAAAAATACGGTTGTATTCTTTGACACTTTCCACTTCAAGGCGCGGAGTGATACTTTCACAAAATGATCGGGCGTCATAGCAGTTATGTTTACGCTCATTATACAACAGTTGGGAACCAATCAGATCGCTGGATTTAGGTCCCCCGTTGTATAAACAGCAGTATACGATCGAAGTCTCCCTTTTTAATATGAGTTATTTAGTAACTGATTTGTTGTAGGCAGGAATCCCGGACTTTCCACCTGTGTGTTAAATATAGATAGTGCCATGGTGGAGACCTGGCGTGGTATGGTCAAAAGCTTATAGTATACTAAAAGTACCGTGAGGAGAATCCCGCATGTTGCCTCCTTCATGCTAACCCTGACCTACACCATCGCACGTTACACAGTATTTGGATAGACCAATTGCCTCTATCAAATAATGCTCCCACTGCAGAATCACGTTATGTTACACCACTACTCACCCCATGAACATTGTTTATGCTGTTTTATAACGTATATATTGAAGATTTCAGGGGTGCAGTATGTGCAATGTATGTAATGTAAAAAAATAGCACTTCAAGAAAAAACATAAATAATCAATTAAACTAAATAAATAACTTCAACTAAAAAGTGTAGAAAGTATTGTTAAAACTTGTATACATTTGTGAATGTGATTATGCATGTGTGGGTTTATATATGCAATAGCTCATAATTATTCAAAATATCCAATAATACAAACATTTTATTTTGAGTTACGTTATTTCAATGCATAAATATTCATTGCTTAGAATTCAATGGGTTTTTATTTTCAAAATCCGATGGCACAGATTTACTTCCATAAGTGATGCACAACACTGCTTAGAGGGCTCAAAATTAACACTCGCCAAACTGGGTAAAGTAGTCTTAAGTTATTGAGTCCACCACTTTGGCTGGACACATCTTGTCCTCCAGCTGCAGAGAGCTGAGAGCAGTCAACAGTAGCCTATAGACATATTTTGAAATAAGCCATGGAAGAACTACTCCAAAAACATTCACAACAACCTATTTAATTTATCCTAAATTGTAGAAATATGTATACAAATTAATTGAATAGGCTGTGTTCAATGTATAAAGTTTGGTTTTAATTAAAAGGAAATGTTCTAAAAATGTTTATCATTATTACAATAATTATGTGTATAGATAAACAATATACCGATATAGATATTAATATCATTGTTCTATGGGGGGGGAAACAATTCTGAATCAGCAAAAGTTGCTATTGCCAGGTTAGGCTCTTGTCTAAATAAGTGCAGCCCTATTCATTTTTTCTAGGGCTGGGGGTAAACGATTATAAAAATAAATACCAAATACCAAATACCAAAAAATTCTTAATAATATACTTTATTTAACAACAGTTTTGCACAGCAAAAAACCTTCTGCTTTACACAAAATAAAATAAATAAAATAGTTTCACTGTTATACAAAATGAAAGGCTAGCCCGTTTACTCTTTCACGGTACCAACATAAGGCCGCGTTCACATCTAGCGTTTTGTAATAGGGATAAGTTGAGCCGACCGTTTTTTCAAAAAAATAAAAAGCTGGCAGCGTTTTTTGTCATAAAAGCGCCGAGAGCGTTTTTTCTATTGCCTAGCAACGAACCCAGGCTACCCACATAGTTGTTACAAAATGGCAAGAAACATGCGATTGGCACTTGCATTGGCCCTAGCTGACGACGTGGAGAAGCATGTACCTAGACGTTTGTGGTTGCACGATATCACTCGGGGAAGGCAGCAGCAAGGTGCCTACCACAATTTAGTCCAGGAGCTTCGTTTCGATGATGCACGATTTGCGGCGTACTTTAGACTGAACAAATGTCAGTTTGAACAGCTGTTGCGGATCGTTGCGCCATCCATCGCGAAGCTGGACACCAAGTTCAGACAGGCCATTAGCCCAGAAGAACGGCTCTGCATTTGTCTACGGTGAGTTGTACTTGCTAACTTCCCTCTTTGATCTAGCCTACCATGTCATGATTATAGTGAAGTCAGTTTCATTTTACAAGCTGCCCAAAACTGTACAGTAGCCTATAGGCCTAAAGTCGAATCTGAAATGCACAGCCTAGATTTACAAGGGCATTAAAAATGTAAGCTAACTTAATGTTTGAATACATTGTCATGCATTTAGTCTTTAAAATGTAAGAGAAATCATTATGTGAATACATGATCAAGTACATATATAACAGAATTGCTTTTACTTTACAGGTACTTGGCAACAGGAGATTCCTTCAGGTCTGTTGCGTTTTGCATCAGGGTGGGTGCCAGCACTGCGGCTGGAATAGTGAACGAGGTGTGTCAGGCGATTTGGAACTCTCTTCTGGCTGATTACATGCCCAGGCCAGATGCAGCAGAGTGGAGGAAGATAGCTGCCGAGTTCAGCCACCTTGCTTTTCCCAACTGCCTTGGTGCAATGGATGGGAAACACGTCGTCATCGAAGCTCCTCCATCCAGTGGTTCATTGTATTACAATTACAAAGGAACATTTTCCATTGTGCTACTTGCAGTAGTAGATGCGAAGTACCGATTCAGGGTGGTGGATATCGGTGCCTATGGGAGGAACAGCGATGGGGGCACACTGTCGGCCTCAGCCTTTGGTACTGCCCTGCGTCAGAACACCCTGGGGATTCCTGCAGACTCCCCTCTCCCAGGCGCAGAACATCTTGGGCCAATGCCTCATGTGTTCCTGGCAGATGAGGCATTTCCATTGCGCCAAAACATCATGCGCCCTTACCCAGACCACAACACTGGGGAGAAAAACGTTTTTAATTTACGTCTTTCCCATGTGCGGAGGATGGTGGAGTGTGCCTTTGGTATACTTGCATCACAGTGGAGGGTGTATCGGAGGGTGCTGGGCGTGTCTCCTGAGGTAGCGGAGAACATCGTGAAGGCCACCTGCATGCTACACAATTTCTTGCGGTGGGATGGCAACCCAGGCCTACCTGGTGGAGCATCCACCGAACCATCTTTCGGCCTTCAGAGTGCACCCCGGTTTGGTACCAACAATGCCACCAGAGATGCAGTGGCTGTGAGAGAGAAATTTGCTGCATATTTCATGCCTACACTGGCAGGATCGCTGAGGCACACCAACAGCTTCTGCAAACCAACAGCTCTTTTAAGAGCTACCCAAAACCAATAAAAGCTATTCCTTTCCATCACCATCCAACACTTACACAAACATTTCACAATGTATTATTTTCTTTAATGCAGCTTGACAATTTATCCAATCTGAATATACCTCATGTTTCCGCTTGCAGGTTACAGAGGTTCTGACTGCACTGGAAGATAACCTGAAGACTACAAGCCCACCCTCTGATTCCTTGCCACAGCCCCTACAGCCCATCATGCTTACAATTGAGTTATTGACATAATAAAATAGTGTTGGCAATCTCAAAATGTTTGAAATAGTGTGATTCATATGGATACCATAATAGGTAGTTAAAAATCTATAAAATATCTTTGGTACAAAAGGAAGCAAATACATATATTGCAGTGTTTTGATTTATTGCGATCACATGAATTAAACAATGTACAAATATTAACTTCATTGGAAAAATGTGGATGTTATTCATTTAATTCATTTATTTACAGCTATTTCATTACAACTAACTATTAACTAACTATTACTACTAATAACTATTATCTAATTAACTACTAACTATTAACTTAATTCATTTATTTACAGCTTTTCATTACAACTAACTATTAACTAACTATTACTACTAATAACTATTATCTAATTAACTACTAACTATTAACTTAATTCATTTATTTACAGCTATTTCATTAACTTCTACCAACTAACTAAAAAAAAAATATTATCCTATTATTATATTATATTATCCTATTGTTCGCCAAATTCAATTTCCAAAAATAGGGTTTGCATCCTCAGCCTTGCCATTGCCTGTCTGCGAAAATCAAGCCTTCGCAGTGCAGGGGCAAAACTTAATAAAAATAGCTCTTGCTCGTCCTGTTCCCTGTTCATAGCCTCCAGCACCCGTTGCTGGTATGGCGTCACAGTGCTCTCCTGCAACCTCCTCCTCCCTGGGACTCGTGTAGCTCCTCTTGGTGGTGGTGGTTGGGGCCTAGGACTTGCACTGCCGTGCACAGAGTCATCCATTGCAGCCTGTCAGGGACCAGAAAACACAATTAAATAAATTAACCTTCACGGCTCATACTATTACCATACCAGGTGAGACTTGTTAACAGATACCCTTTCAGTGTCATAGCATCACAGCAGGCTACTGTCTTAAATCACCTACTGCTTCAGCTACATTTGACATAATGACTCTTGATTTAACCTACTTATCATTACCTCACTCTCTCCTGCTGTTCCTTCTCCTCCACTCTCGTATATGGAATTTAATAAACTCTCTGCTGTCTGTCATTTCTCCCTGAGGTTTATAGTAGTTTGAAGTTGTTTCTCTGTCCTGGACGTGGGGTTCCAAGAAAGACAGGATCCCCATATACTTCCACGGACGTTTGGTGCCTCCCTCTGATCCACTTTTTCTTTCTTTTTGCTCTTTTCTCTGCATCCGGTACATGTCCCTCAAATACTTCCATTTAGCCTGACAGGCCTCCCCTATGTAGATAGGTAAACAACAGTTAGCTACGTCTGGGTCTAGGTCTGCTTGGTGTGCACAATCAGATAAACTTTATTTCTTTGAACTATCTCCCAGAACACATTTATCAACCATCTCCAACGACATAACCTACCACACTAAACGGCTGTGTAAGCTACCAACCGGAATAGTTAAATACTTTTTATACTTACATGGACATTCAAGGATCAACCCGATCTGCTTCCATATCGACTTTTTGTGGTGGGTGTTGTGGTAGAGCCCATTAGACATGTCGTATATCTCGATATGTTCCGTTATTTAAACTATCAACTGCTCCACCGGCACTTTCCCGACTGATATTTTCGCCATTGTTTCTTGTTTTGACAGTTTGACAGTTGACAGTTGACAGTTGAGAGTTTTGTTCGTGACAAAGTGTCAATGTTCCGCTTGTGATTGGTCAGTTGCCCAAAAGACGCCTGACGTCGGCCGCTTTCTTCCTGAAAGTTGAACTTTTTTCAACGCTCCGTATGGCAGAAAAAAACGCTGGGAGTAGGGCTGCAACTAACGATTATTTTAATAATCGATTAATCTGTCGATTATGTTTTCGATTAATCGATGAATCGGATAAAAATAAGAAACATTTGGAATTGCCGCATCTTTATTCAAAAAACATTACTTAATTCACAGTGCAAAACACCAGGGGCCTCATGTACTAAGGTTGCGTACGCACAAAAACGTGGCGTACGTCCTTTTCCACGCTCACGTTCAGATGTACAAAACGTGAAATGATCGTAAAAATGTGCGGTCCCCACGCCAGCTCCAGAGCTGTCGTACGCACGTTTCTACAGCTATTGTTCCTTTGGCGACACTTACTGTCCGTCCACACCAGAAGCGAATTGAGCGACCAAATCGCCGGAAGTCATTCACTTTCTATGGGCAAGAGCGACCAAAGCGACCAACGCTACCAGCGGCCAAAGTTGAGCGACCAGAGCGTCAAAAAGAAGTTGAAAACTTTTTAACTTTATGCAAATGACTATTATTCGCTTAAGCGGGAGTATTTATAGGCTACATCTAGAACGTTCGTATTTAAGCGGGAATCATTTTAATTTGCTCTCCATGCCACCAATCTAACCAACCAATCGCGTGTAGCATGCTTTAAACAAAACCAAAAAAGTTTTTGAAATCGTCACATAAACAAACTAATCGACAAGACGAGGGATAAATGACAAGGGATATATCTAGTCTAGATAGATAGAAAGCCTAGTCAAGTCTTTATTAATACCAAACGACACAAATCGTCGGGAATCCATTTAGGTGGTTCGGCCCACACAGGACAGTAGCCTACAAGACCACACAGAACAAGTCTGACTGGACATACACACAATAGGCCTACATCACATTAAAACTAGACACGCGTTGATAGATAGATAGACAGAAAAGCCTAGATAGATCGATATGTTCCATTATTTGCCTTGCGGAGCCAACCAGTCCTGTGCGCGTATGCAAATTAGCCATGTGCGCGAATGTCTATTTGTTTTGAATGCGACGAATGAGTGCAGATCATGATTTGCAGATCCAGATCAGTGAAACATATTTTAACTACTACAGCACGCAGGGTTTTTTGTTCTCGGTTGTAATTAGCCTACATTTTAGGATTTTTTTTGTATTGGGGGGAATCACTGTCCTACTTGTTGTCGAAGCACTTTATCGAACAAGCAAAACCGTCTCGGCAATATGGCCAAGGTGTATGGGAGAGTTCACTATTTGATATGGCTGTCTGTAGGGCCTACTAAACGCATACGGCTCCTTTAAATGCGTCTGCATAATTGAATTGTACGTCATGAGCGACTTGAGCGACCAAAGCGAACAGAAAAATTCGCAGCGAAACTTTGTGAGCGACCAAAGCGTCTTTGACGCTTTGGTCGCTCCTGGTGTGGACGTACAGTTAGAGGTGACGCTGGGAAACTGGGAAAAAAGGTGAAAACAATGACTCAGAGTGATTTGCACATCAGAGACACACTAATGAACAATTAACACACCTTGCAATTATATGGGTGGCTATAAAAGCATGCGCAATGGATGAAGAAAATTGTTTTAAAAATGGCTGCGTTAGCGTTGTTAGAGGACATCGCAAATGGTCAAATCCGAAGGGCGCTTGTCATTTATCCCTCGTCTTGTCGATTAGTTTGTTTATGTGACGATTTCAAAAACTTTTTTGGTTTTGTTTAAAGCATGCTACACGCGATTGGTTGGTTAGATTGGTGGCATGGAGAGCAAATTAAAATGATTCCCGCTTAAATACGAACGTTCTAGATGTAGCCTATAAATACTCCTGCTTATCATCACTTGATATCCAAACCACTACGGCGTTTCGATCTCTGAACTGAAAAGGGGTGGGTTCGTACAACACGGGTGCCCAGTTATAGCCGCGATTAATACTTCGGCCGACATTTTGTTCAGTGAGTGAATAAAGGTAGGTAGGAACCAAAGTGCCTGCCGATGTTCCCTGGGATCCACACAAGCGAAGAGCGTCTACATTCCGATTGGCTGTCAGTGTTTGGCCGCTGAAGCGAATAATAGTCATTTGCATAAAGTTAAAAAGTTTTCAACTTCTTTTTGACGCTCTGGTCGCTCAACTTTGGCCGCTGGTAGCGTTGGTCGCTTTGGTCGCTTTAATAAACACGAGTCAAAGTCTTTAATATCCTGGCATCTTTACGCACGACTTATGTGTATTGCAAGCAGCCAATTGTATGACCAGTATAATTACAGCATTTATGACTTCAGCATATTTACCTTGGGGATGATCGGTGTCCCCTTCATGGGCTCCCACCACTCCGGTGAGAGCTGTGTCACCGATCAAAGCGGCCACTCTCAAATCGAAGGGGGAGAGTTCCCCCACTCCCGTCCCCCCACCTGTTGCGGTCACGCTTCGGCGGTGGGCAGAAACCCTCCGCTTCACCTCCACCTTGAGGTCTGACCACTTTTTTTTAATTTCAGAGTGTGTGCGCTGCTGAGACCCCACTGCATTGACGGCCTCGCAAACACACTCCCACTCACTTCTCTTTTGTTTTGCATTTATCCCTGTTGACAGGGTTCCAATAGCATATGCTTGCGCATTTCTACCTCGTGGAGCAAAATCTCGAGCTCAGACTCCGTGAAGTTTTGTTTTTTGCCTCTGTTCATGGTGCCAGGTGATCGGATTAAGAGGTGAATCTCAGGTCCAGAGGCCTATTTAAATGAAATTGCATATTTAAATGAGGGCGTGGACAGGGAGGAGTTTGGCACCTCGGCATGTGCGCTCAATTCCACGTTGATCGAGATGTACAAAAGAAACGTGCTTGGATCCATGCGTTCGCACACTTTGATACATCTGAATTTATTTGTGCGTAAGACAGTTTCTGGGTTTTGGCGTACGCCAAGTTTCAGTATGAAATCCACGCAAGTCTTAGTACATGAGGCCCCAGGTTATTGATCCAACGTCCCGGAACTATTAAAAGTAATATTAAATAATAAGAAAAATAAAAAAACATAACTGGGATAACACAAAAAAAAACATACAATGTATGATATACTTTTATATGTATATAAGGGATGTCCATGGTTAACCGGTCAAACCTATTGATACCATTTTCGAGACCCCTTGAAATAGAACTTGTAATATCGCTTTAATTGATGATGAGATGATGATAGTTCACGATAGGACATTAAACAGGTCATAATTCTATCTTTACTAACTATTTTATATTACTCGGAAAACAAGTTTTCACCAAAATCTAAATTTTATTTTATTTTTTTTCTGTTGCATTTGAACGCATCAATCATATTACTGAGCCGACCTGAATACATCACATTTGACACTGTTTGTGACCATTGGTTAGTTGTTGTTTTTAAGCTAACTAGCTCTATATCCTGCCGATTTTAACATGGATTTAAAAACTGCATTACTATTTTTAACTGACGGGACTTTCTACACCGTCTGGTTGTGTGATTACTACCGCTGCTTTGAATGACTGTTGATGCATGCGGGGCCGACTCCGAGCCCGTCTGTACAACGTCTGCAGCAGCAGCAGCTGACAGAGTTTTCGGTTGGACTAGACGGATACTGAGTTGAAGGAGTTTTTTTAACCCAAAGACAGTGAAGGTGAACACTTTTATGTAGGCCTTCAGTCCAGTTTTAAGATATGACAAATACAAGCTGTGGTCGCTCACACCAACTCGCTGTGGGCATGCATGAACCATGAACCAACCTGTCGGCGGCTGGCTGTAAACAGTGCTGCGCCTATGAGTAACTTATTAATCGCGCAACGCAACTAATCGACGACCAAATTCGTTGCCAACGCATTTAGTAATCGGTTTTTATCGATTTTATCGATTCGTTGTTGCAGCCCTAGCTGGGAGTGGCGTTTAAAAAAGCGGCCGTGACTTTTTCCAGAAACGCTCTGCTCCATAGGGATATAATGTAAAACAAGCGCTGGCAGATTTAAAAAAACGCTAGATGTGAACGCGGCCTAACTCCTAACTCTTAAGTTGTAGTGCAAAAAAAACACTGTGCAGTGCACAGTAGACATTCCTGAGTGTTTAACACAATATAAAATTCCTGTTTTCAGTGTAACAGTCCCAACATAAATCTCTCCTGTACAAAAGATCAAAAAAATGCAGTGCAAAAACCAACACTGTGCAGTGCACAGTACAGACATTCCTGGGTGTTTAAGGGTGCACTCACACTAGGCCATCTGGCCCTGGCCGTTTTCACACCTAACCGTTAGGGCTGGGAATCGATCCGAATTTCCTGGATCGATCCGATTCCGATTCATAAGGTCACGATCCGATTCGATCCACGATTCGATCCGATTCTATATCGATCAATTTACAGACATAATGCAAATAAATACTGTCCCATAGACAAAACAGCTCCATGTGTTTGTGATTGTATCTGTGTACGTGTAAGAGGGACACAGAGAGAGAAGAGTCAAGAATCAAGTATTTATTTTAGACAAAAATCCAAGTATTATTTGAAATTTAAGTAACATATCCATGGCAGAATTAAAACAATGACCAGAACTAAACAACAATGACCAAATAAAATATAAATTAATTAAAATTAAGTGGCCCTCTATATTAGAAAACTACAAGAACCCCTGTACCCAGTCTTTGACAACCAGAGACTTGTGAAATGCCAGAGAGAGAGAGAGAGAGAGAGAGAGAGAGAGAGAGAGAGAGAGAGAGAGAGAGAGAGAGAGAGAGAGAGAGAGAGAGAGAGAGAGAGAGAGAGAGAGAGAGAGAGAGAGAGAGATGCCTTGGGCTGAATGTATGTAAAAGTGTGCTAGATGGTAATAACATAGGCCTACCCATGGCAGGAGTAAAACAATAGACAGGAACTAACCAACCAGCTCAGCCACAAGAACAAAGTGAAAAAATTATGCCTGACTGAGAAGAGTCCAAGTCTTCAGGAATTGTGTAATTTTTCTGGAGAAAAAGGAGCTGGTCAACATGCTGCGGAGGCAGCTCCTTTGAGCACTAACAATGTCTCCAGCTGTTGAGAAAACTCAGATGGGACACTGGTCCCAGGTATGCAAAGATATTGCTTTGCAAGGCCTGCCAAAAGAGGGAAATCCTCTGCATGCACCTGCCACCATGTCAGTGGATTTTGTGAAAGAGGAATAGCTGGCACTTTCCTGTAGGTGGCGATCTCTTCCTCTGCCCTTTCAGTTGTTGTTTTCTTCTGTAGTGGAGTTGGTGGTGTGTACGCCGACCCCAGTAAAGCCATCAGAGCAGAGTCTTTGGGCCTCTTTGGTTGAGTTGGTACAGGTGCAGGTGCAGGTGCAGGTGCACGTGCAGCCACATCCATTGAACCATGGGTGTTCTCTTGCTCTGGTGTAGTGTTCTGATGCAGAATAATATTACAAAAGAAAATAATACACAAATTAACCTGAATTCAGTCTTTTGCAGCTCAATTAAGAAAAAATAGTCTAAATATTCAAATGGGCAAACTATATAATCTGCAAACTTACATCGGTTGATGGGTTTGGATGAGCAGCTTCAGAGGTCAATTTCAAGAAGACAGCATCACGTGCCTCATCAGACAGGAACGGTAGGGTCTTGAAACGTGGATCCAAGGATGATGCTACACACAAGGTCTCCTTCAGGCCTTCATATCTATATAGAGGAACATATATCACTTTAGATATATAGCAGGGTAGGTCTACAGTAAATGCAGGAACAGTCATGCAAACACTATTATGAATAGTACAGTTTTAAAAAATCACTGCTCTATTCTATGAGAAGATGAGAACAAAATCAGAGACAAATCTATTTAAAAACTACATATGCATTTCAGTGCTGCGTACTACTACACAGCCATGTTAAATGAACATACCTTGAACTCAAGTTCTGGTGGACAGCAGTTTTGAGCTCCTTAATGATGGACGTGTCTTCGGCAGTGCATGCCATCTGATTAAGCAGTTGAAATTGCAGCGCGGCAACCATTGACATGGTAGGGGACTCCTCCTCAGAGATGGCTAGGGTGGCGGTCTTCATGGGTCCGAGGCATCTAACCACGTCCTCTGCAGTGGTGATGTCCGTCTCAGTCAATGTGCAGAGGTCATTCTCCCTCCTGCGGACGTCGGGGGACAGCAGCGCTGCTGAGATGGCTGGCTGCTGCTCGAGGAAACGGCCCAGCATATCCAGCGAGCTGTTCCACCGGGTCGTGACATCCATCACGAGTTTATGTTGCGGCAGTTGAAGTAGCTGTTTATTTCAGTGAGTGGCTTGCAGTGGGACTTTGGTGGAAGAACCCAACAATCCGCCGTACCCGCCCCAGTAAGCGTGCGATAGCAGGAGTTTTTAGTCCTGCTTGGGATGCCAGGTTGAGGAGGTGGACGAAACAGCCCATGTGAAAACGACCCATCAAATGCACCGCTTTCACGATGTTGGCTGCATTATCCGTAACAAGAGCGGGGTTTTTGTCGGAAATTGGCTATGGCTATGGCTTCAGCGAGCAGGTCTGCGAGATTGCTTGCAGTGTGGCTCGTTTCAACTGCTCTGGTCTGAAGGACGCTAGCGGCTAGTCTACACTCCTCGTCGATGTGATGGCAAGTGATTGTCAGATAGGACACAGTATTTCTCGAGGTCCAGCAGTCACATGTCAACGCCACCCTCTCGGCAGATTTCAGCACAAGGGCATCTTTTGTTTTCGCATACATTCGTGGAATCACCGTTTCGCTCAGATGTTTGCGACTGGGCAGGACATAGCATGGTTCAAGCCTCTTGATCAGTAGTTTAAATCCAGCATTTTCCACTACGCTGTAGGGTCGGAGGTCTTTACTAATAAATATTCCGACACCCTCGGTTATGCTCAAGGCACGCGTAGAATTCGAGGGAAACTTAACCCCAAATGCCTTTTCCAGTGCTGTTTGGTTCGCGGCAGATTTAGCTAGGTCGCCGTGGTGCCTGGATAAGTGGTTGCGGAGATTCGTGGTATTGCCACTATATTTTACCTCTGTCTGACACAGTTTGCACACTGCTTTTGTTCTGTCTAGTTCGTCTTTGTCCTCGTAACGTCTGAATCCGAAGTTTTGCCAAACATCAGCCTTCATTCCAGAAGGTGATTTTAGTGGTGCCGCTTCAGCCATCTCGCTAGCTTAAGTTTCGGTTTTGTTTAGCCAGCACTCGCTTTTTATAGTGCGCCTTGCGCGTCAAAGAAAATAGTGCCTTTAGTCACCTGGAAAAGATCGATCCAGACATTTTTGGATCGATATCGTGCTTTTTGAGCGTGAATCGATATCGGATCGCGGATAGATTTTTTGAACACAGCCCTACTAACCGCGCTCAAATCTGCCAGTGTGAGTGTGGCCAGTCTGGCCAGGCCAGGCCAATTTGGCCACTTGGGAGAGGTGTGCTGCTACGGTACGGGCCGCTACGGTAGAGATGCTAATGAGCCGACACGCGCACACGCACGGCTACGCAACCTGAGCTGGATGACGTATAGTCCATGCGACGACCACGGACATAATAAAGGCGACAAGCCTTTTTTCCCATTAAACGGTAAACATATATCCAAATAAGCAACAGACTCAGCAAAGTGCGAACTGTGTTCTCTGTGTTGTTGTCCATTGTCCACGAAAATCGTCGACGAATTTTTGACGTCGACGTGTCCCCAATCCAGGGGCCTGTACTACGAAGCTCGATTAGAGGGTTAGCGAGGTATGATGAGCTGAAAGCCTGGATTAGCTGTACCATGAAAGTCGATCTCTTTAAGCGTTGCTGTATCACCATTGGTGACTTACGCTCGCAACCAAACCTGGTCGGGAGCAGCTTTTCAGCGAGTCTACCCGGAGATCGGCTACTTATATCGGCGTGCGCAGCTTCCTAGCCCCTCCTCCGATAATGGCGTCACCATTTGTAGGTGTTCCCATGGACCTCGGCGCACTTATCGTACAGGCGTCTCTCCGGAGACAGAGGGTTTTTCGGGACAGAACCGATCCCTTGGCATTGTCTGACGATATTCTTTATGAGAGATACAGATTCGGCATTTATTTAAGGCATTTATTTAATGCTCAAAATATTATTAATCAATGGCGTAAATATCGACGATGCAACCGGTGCAGCTGCCCCCCCCCCGTCAACAACTCAGCGCAAGGCAGGCACGGTCCAACGCCCCCCCCCCCCCCGTCAACAACTCAAAACTTGGGTGCACCATAAATAAGTGCTGGTGCACCCAAATTAAAAATGTAGGCGCACCAGTGCACCCAAGGAAAAAGTTAGTCTGGAGCCCTGTCAAAGGTAATTAGAGTGAAATGCAAGGGTTAAGGTTATGCAAGTTTTCGATCAAATAAGCTATAAATGCATTTATAGTATTTATTATATATTCCTTAAAGGTTGGGTATGGAATTTGCTTTTTTGGCCATTTTTGCAAAATTACTTGAAATCCTTATCATAACCCGCTTACAGGCACTGAGTTAGAAGTACTGACATGAAAATTAAACAAGTCAATCATCTGTGGAACGGGCAGGGCTCGAAAAACTCCAGCCAATCATTTGGATTGCCACCTCGTTGCATTGGACAGTAAGTACGTCAATCAAACGGTCGTACTGCACTCCCCGCGCCCCGCGCGCGACCCCTTCGTCCAGAGCTCGTGACCCAGAGCAAGCTCCTGTTTGTTGTTATCCTGCGGTAGCTACTGGAACTAGTTAATCCACATTTGGACCTAGCAGTAGAAGACAATTTCCATGGCAGACAAGACGCCACCATCCCTACCACCACCACCACCACCAGCAAAGAGAAGGAAAACTCTTTTTCAGAGAGTAATTGATAATAAAAACGCTGAAAGAGAAAAACTGAAATCAAGAATAATCCTAGGCGCTGCTTTCGAACGTCGGTGGCCACTGAAGGACGAGAAGGGTCTAAAAACCGATGCTTGTGTGGCGGTTGACCTAGTTTCAAAGTTTATACCGTTTATACTCGGTAATACCGGTGTTGAGACGAGTGTATTACTCGTTGTGAAAATGTCCACACCGCAGCAACCCTAGTGAAAACCAGGACTTCCAATACAATTATATGAAACAAACATACATTTTCTAAAAATAGTAATGATTTATGTGACCGTTTAATGTTTATAACATCTGGTGCAACCATAGCCGCGAGAACGTATTCTCAGCAGGGGGTGCTGGGAAAAAAAAACTCAGCCTGCACTAGACTCGCAACTCGTTACATTGATAAAAAAAAAAGACATATAGCAGCGCAGCTCAATTACACCAGTGCATGCGCGCACAGTTGAAAATCGATCGTTGTGTTCACTTCCTTCACACCATGGTTCACATCCAGCTGCTCACAGAACAAGTTTAGCGCACCACCGCTACCCTCACACTTTTTCATATAACCTTTTTTCAGCACTAGGTCATATGAGCATTAAATAAATGCTGCGTCTCAAAATGCCTTGGACAGCAGCGAGGATGACTCGCTTTGCCACGGGCCGAAACAGTTCGGAGCGACCACAGCCAGAGCGAACACAGCGGGGCAGAGGAGTGTCAGGAATAGTCTTTGGTGTACACATCAGTACGGCCTATTTTCACTACTGTTTAGTGGCAATGCAGTGTTTTATTCTATGCCTTTTTATTTTCGTATATTATTTCAATGAATACAATTTATTTATTCATAAAAACAAGATCTGGTCTTCAAATCTTTTTTCCAAATATAGGTCGTCTTACAATGGGGTTTGTGTTTATATTCGGACCAATACGGTACAGCGGGCGCTCACATGACGCTAAGCATTTCCTGGTGCATAATGTGACGCTGCAGAACCTAAAATCCCGTTTCTCCCCGTTGACACGACAACACATAACCAGCGTTTTCAGAAATCTCCACTTTGGCCGGAGTTTTTAGAAATGATCGTTTTCTGTGATAAGACAGGGCCTCGGACAGGGGGTGTTGCAGCACCCCCAAAACCCCTACTTCCCGTGGTACTGGGTGCAACTTACAGCTGAATGTAGTGCCATGTTGTTAAACGAAAACCTACGCTAGCCTGGCTCGCTCTCGCACATCTCTGTTCGCGCTCGTGCATGATTGCGCGTCCAGGTACTTGGAATGGGTGGAGTCAGAGTCAGCGTTGAAGGAGATGGGGTAGGACCATTTGAGTTGTGTATTTTCAAAATCTGCTGGCGTTTCGCAAATCGCATACCCAACCTTTAATGTTTTTACTGTTTTTATATTCTTGCTTTTAACAGGATGAGTTGGATGACACTGCACAGGTCTGGAACACACACACCATCAGGCCATCGAAAAACCTTAACGTCCCCAGCGGTCGGCCGAACGTGATGTTTGCATTACCTGAACTCTATGGGACAAGAGACTTCCTTTCCCCAATTGAAGATGTTGATTTTCAGCTGTGCAAAAATGAATGTATCTTTCGCCAGACCAAACCGTTTGATCCAGATCTATATGAACTATGCAACATCTTTATGGCTGATTCCAATCTCACTCTAGCAACAGATCCATATCAGGCAGTGAATTTGTACATGCACCTCAGAGAGGCCATCAGGGCATGTGTGTAGGTCAGACGTATTTAGTTGTGTCTTGTGTTGAGCTTCGAAGTGGCAGGATTTTTTGGTCACATAAGTAATCCACCTTGCTGTCCTTTTCCTTTATAAGTTTCCTTTAAAGTCCTAGCTCAACATCTCTAGCTTTTGGCAAATGTTACATTCCTTTAAACGATAGTTTAGAAACACAGAAATGAGGGGGGGCTTTAGAGACAAAGCCTGTAAAAAGTAAATCAAATGTGCATCAATTTCAGAACTTTACTTGCCACCAACAAATGTATCACTTTTTTCAGTTAGAATTGTATTTAACAAAAAAGGTAACTTGGCTTCAGTAACTAAATGTGAATACTTATTGAGTCTTTCATGATAGAATATCATTGGATTTCAAATGATGGGACCAAAAAAATGGATGTATCTATCGAACTCTGAACTTCTGATGGCCAATCAGTACAAACATTGACATGTTACCGACAGAAAAGCATTTTGAAATTATCTGTGCATTTACAACCTGTAGTTTCAAATACTGAGTGTCGCGTCAGACTAGGTCTGCAGCGGTTTGTTTTGAATTCACAGGAAAAATGCAGGTGTGTGCGTCTGTGGGTGCATGTGTGTGTGTGTGTGTGGGTGTCGCGTCAGACTAGGTCTGCAGCAGGGCCGTGCAGAGACCCTTTGAGGGGCAGGGGCTCAAATTCAAAAAAGGGCACATGTTTGTTCATGAACTCATCAGAAGTGGTTTGGTGTCGATATCTATAAAAACAATTAAGCTATTACAAAATAAAAGCCTTGAATATGAATTAGCCTAACTATACACAATGTATACGTATGACTTTATTTATTTTTTTAAATGTTTTTCTATTAAACACAGGGTGGTGGGAACTCCACAATGAGTTTATGAACACATCAGAAGTGGTTTGGTGTTGATATCTATAAGAACAAGTGAGCTATTAAAAATAAAGCCTTAAATATGGATGCAATACATGCACTGAAAACTTTTGCATTTTTTAAAAACAATTAAAAGTTTTTCTTTAAAACAAGGGGTAGTGGGGACTACAAAACGAGTACATAAACACATCAGAAGTGGTTTGATGTTGATAGGAATAATTTCAAGTGAGTTATTAAGAATTAAAAAAATGAAGTTGCACTTTTTTGACGGTCCCTAAGCACTTGACGCTATTACAGATACAACCCCGGAAAATAGACGAATGTCGAATATAAAACCAATTTCACCCCGTTCTGCCAGAGACACTGAGACAGAGTAGACATGAAACGGATTTGGCCATGGCATGTGGCCAAGTAGTTACTACAGAGTATACAGATTAAATATAACGATGTATGCTTTCCCTTTGCAATTTCAAAAGGTTTCCCAGATAGGTTAGCTGTATAGCTAGCTGGTAGGCTATAGAAAATAAACCGAGTGGTAGCCACTTTCACAGGTCAGTTAAAACGATGCTAGTTGAAAAGCTTTTGCTGGCAAACATAGGCCTATACTTCAAAATGACACTACAAAACGAGATAACTTACAGTTTATTTAGCATTATCAACTTTATGGTTTTGGAAACAACTGTCTGTGTCTGACTCTGTAGTGATCTTACCCTGCGTTGTACCGTCTCTTAAAACAACAAGCGCATCTTGCAGGCAGGCAAATTGTGAAAGGTCACGTTGATAGCCTATGACGTCACCCAGCGGCAGCAGCGCACTGAGCGCCGGTAAACGAGGCTACAAAGTACAAACTTTACTTCTGTATCATTACTTTTAGACATTTTTATACTCGAATAATTGATTCACATGTTAATGTGTAATTTTACAAAGCATTGAAAATTTAAACGACCACTCAAAAGGGCACTTTGGTCCTTCAGAGGGAAAAGGGCAGGGGCTCGGGCACCCATAGCCCCCCCCTCTGTGTAACGACCCTCATTTCCAGGCATCCATGAATAAAGATTCAGAGACCAGGATTCCTCCGTAACATTTAATCCTGCATTCACAATATAACAAATTCCAATGCGACTGCGTGAATCGCCAACAGGGTTTCCCTAGTTCTAAGGAACGGGTCAACACACTGAATGACTCAGTCATTTCACCTACATACATACACATTACATCAACAACATTCTCAAGCTATTTACATTAGGAAATGATCACGTACCTGCATTCACAATATAACAAATTCCAATGTGACTGCGTGAATCTAGAATAGCAAAAACCAAAGGAGAACAATGCTCTCCATCACAGACATACAGCATGTGTTTGCCGCCAAAACCACAAAGTAAATCATAAAGCCTGTTAACACCATACTTAACTTAGAAACGCTATATACATATTATTAAATCAAAATGTGTAAATAAAACATGCTAATTTATTGAAATATCAAATTATATACAGACCGCTCCGTAGAACCTGCTTACCGCCAACAGGGTTTCCCTAGTTCTAAGGAACTACGGGTAGCGCTAACGCCCAAAAAGCGTGAAAATAAAAGACATGCAGTCACACAGCCTCATATTAACATATTGAATGCGGTACAACATATTAACATGTAAAATAACAATGGCATGTTAATATTATAATTTTGTGAGAATTCAAATTTCCAACTTTCTATTTTAACTCTGTTACATCTGCACGTGCCTGGTCTGCAGCGGTTTGTTTAAATTCACAGGAAAAATGCACGGGAGGAAAATTAAAACAGAAAAATTAAAAAGTAGGAAAAATAGGTGGTGTGTTAGCCGCGGTAAATGCGAGTTGATTAAGAGAAGCGCGAGTCAACTAATGAGTGTCAGCTGTCCGCTGTTCTACTGATTTGGTTGTGCTGCAGATTCAGCTCACAGGTGCTTATTTATCTGGTTGGCGTTTGGCGAGACACACTGGTGAGAGTAACACGAAAATGAATCTGTGCTTGCTCTCAGTTTGGGAAAAGTGCTGTGCGGAAACGTAACGCTGAAAATTGGAGAGGCTGCCGGTAAGCGCATGTCTCGTTTGACTTGATTTGTGGCGTAGGGCCTATACGGTCGGCATGTTTGGAGCTTGGCGTTTGCACTGATTGTCACCATTGTAGTGTTTTAATGTTGGTTAAAAACGGGACGAAAGCTTAATGGCCTGGGCGCATTGCATCTGAGACTTTGCAGTCTATTAATTGTGGTCCCAGCGAAATGGCTGTAACTCTTTTAACCACGCATCTCCAGTTGGGCACGGGCGCTTCATATTTCATAGTGGGGTTGCTCATGTTCAATCTAATGTATACTCACTTTGTACAGATTACTATTTTTCTACAAATCTTAAATGAAATATTGCTAATATTTATTTTCCTAGTGTTGTAACATGGCAAATTTGGTAAATATTTATTGGAAGCATATTTGCACATTTCATTCATGTATTTGCACAGGATTATAGCATATTTGCACATTTCATCCATGTATTTGCATTTTGCACATTTATTGCATTTTGCACATTTATTCAAGTGACAACTAACTACTGCTCTGTGTATCTTCATGTCTGTTTATCTTAGGTTTTTTACCTAAGGGCCTAGAAACTAATAGGACTAAGAGGACAAAAGAAAGTGGTTCCTGGTGCTAACTGCTAACCATTGCAACCCTATGGACTTGTGCTCTGTATTCTAAATAAAAAGAAAAAAAGAGGAAAGACCAAAAACGGAAACAACTGTTGACTGTCCAATCCTTGAGTGAAACCCAGTGCCTTCATAACTCCTTCAGTGTCACATCCTTTTCGAGTTGGGGAAAAAAACAGTCCCTAAAACCAACCAAACAAAACTGAAAAACTCACCAAAAACCAAAACAAAACCGTACAACTTGACACTGAGAGAGGGGTTAAAAAACGACAACACACGGTATTCATGTTTTTGTTGAGACTGGAAAAAAAATTATTACTGTAACTATATTGCTATCCCGTATGTGGAACTCTGAATAAACAAAAAATCGCCAAACATGTTTGGTGCTGTTTCCTGATATTTTCAGGCCATATTTTTCACTGGCCACATTAGCTAGATGAAAAACGTAACAATGAATTAATAATTGTACTTGTTCAAGAACAATTGACTTAATTGTTCTTGTAATCAGACTGGTATTACTTTTCATATCATGAAACGTTCCTGCAGTCTTTTTCTTAATGTCACATGATGTTGCTATGGTGTCAAGACAGCTGATTGTATACAGCAGTGGGTGCGGTCGTCCTGCCGGTTCAAGTAGGATGACCTGAAACCTGTATAAAATCAGCTGGCTTGACACCACAGCAACATCATGTGACATTTAGAAGAAGACTGCAGGAACATTAACAATCAAAACATGTCAGGGTATGAAAAGTAATACTAGTTGTATATTATGTACACTATCTATTATTATCTACACTAGTAGTTAGTTTCGTCGTCTGAGACGTCTCGCTAGCCTTCGTGACACTCCTCTGGGATCGAGCTCTTTCAACAACAACCGCACATCCTCTTCCCTCACACGCAGTCAATGCTCCCTGCATTTAGCATACATCCATCGGTACCCGTGAAGCTGTCCAGAGTACTGCAGTTGGTCGCTAATAAAATCCACCAGGACCGACAGGTCAGAGTACGCCTTGCGGCGAGAGTGTCCCCTATCTCGCAGTATCCTCTTCAGATGTCTCTCACTTATGTGGAAGGCGTGCCTACTAGCAAGTATTGATTTGTTGTCCGAATATTTGAGGCCAAGCTCAAAATAAACTATGATAAATCTCCCAAGCTCCATCGTTGTGGTTGTTAGTTTTTCCTCTGACCCGGAAGTTACATTCTGACCCGGAAGTTGGTTTGCGATATCTCGCAAACCAAATTATTAGTTTTCTCTCTGCTTTTTTTTTCAACCAAAATTATTTTTTTCCTCCATGTCCCTTGGGGGGCTCCGTACCATTACTGCTGCTGTTGAGGTTGGACATGGCTGAATCTGTTTTGCCTTCCCGCGTGAGAGTCAGGTATCCAACGAGAATGACGCGCCAACTCGTTTGACCGCGATCTAGCATCTAGGATCGATTGCTCTTTCTTGGGTCCCCGGATGTTAACACTGAATTTCGTACATTGAATTTTGATGGTGACTTTGGCGGACTGAATTTTGGGACGTTGAAAATATTTGAGTTTAATATTTTAACGTTGAATTTTTTAACATTGAAAAATAAAGGTGAATATTATATATTGAAAATGTAAAGAGTTAAATTCAGAGGCAAAAAATTCAGGTAGGTTATTTCAATGCATAAATATTCAGTGCTTATAATTCAATGTGTTTTTTATTTTCAAAACCCGATGGCACAGATTTACTTCCATACAGGCCACCACAGGCCTGTGGTGGCCTCTCTCGATGGCGGGGCTGTGCTCACTGAGTCTGTACATGGTAAAGGATTTTCTTAGTTTTGGATCAGTCACTGTTAAATGTGCTTTCTAGGGTAGGCTACCAAGAAAAAAATAATATGAGTGAATCACATAATGCATAAATATATTACTTTTAACTATTACGGATTTAAGTGCTCTCGTAGTTCATTGTCGTGAATGTTGTAGCGTACATGGGTCGTCGGAGGTTCCATTGCGATGTGTTCGTATTAAAACTTCCACCCTAAAATATGCCATCGCTTTCTGTGATAAATTGCTCAACTTGTGATGTTGTGATATAATATAAACACTAATTTTGACTAATATTGTCAGAAGGAAGAGCGCCTCGAACTAAATGAAAGTATGGGGCGTTGACAATAAGCGAATGCGCGTTCACGCGAAGGGGGGTTGTAATATGCGGGGGGGTCGAAATTCGGCACAACACCGGCGTCTGAGGCGCCGGCAATATCACAGCAATGGTCCAAATGCACTCTGGCATATGGGTACGAATTCTTGCCACAGTTGCCACTATGCGTAGATTAAACACGGGTAGGCCTAGAGGCTAACGCACACATTCACACCGACACAAGGGTAACACAGGAGGGGGAACCAAGGAGGGCTAGTTAATGAAGTGTACAACACAAACACTTTGCCCAAGCAATTCCACCAACCCCCCAAAACACAATAACGCTACAACATTGTGACGTGGGCATCAAATAAACACTCACCGCATGCTGATTGGCTCTCTTGTGTTTGTGTGTGCGTGCGTGCGTGTCAGCTCTTTCTGATTGCTGCTTATGCAGTTTCTGCGCCTATAATTTGGCAGCTTTTGGGTCTCCTTCATAGTTTGTTGTTATATCTTATTTTTATCTCAACTTCTTTTTGCTGCAAGTTTGTTTTTTCTAATATTTTGTTTTAATGCAGGCTGAACTTGAAGTTGTGCAAACCTGGAATTCACACAAGTTGACAGCAAAGGCAGGCCAGAGTGTGACTGGAGGTCGCCCTATTTTGATGTACACTCTCCTACAGATTTATGGTGGTGAGGACCATCTCAATACAATTGACATGGAAGAGCTGGCCCTTTGTAAGGAGGACTGCACCCCCAAAAGGCAATACCCATGTGATGAGACTGTATTTGAGCTCTGCTGTCTTATGATGCAGGAAAATGGATGCGGTGCTCCAAGAGATGCATTTTCCGCTGCTTAACTGTACACTTCATTGAGAACAGAAATACAGAATAATAATACAGAATAATATAGAATACAGAAATATATATATTTAAGGGTGGGTCATTATTTCTGCACCATGGAGGGTTGTTGATCTAGGCTTTGTTATATTATGAGAAATGGCATCCACCAGAGAACAGTCTATTATATTATATCCTTTTATATTTTATTATATCCTTTATTTAATGCATGCCATATTCATTTTTAGAGCAAATTCAACAAAAAGTGACCCCCTCAAGTATAGTATTGTAAAATCAGTAACTGCCTAACCCTAACCATACCTGCATGTGGGCCTTTGGCTTGGACACTTGTTAACCGGAATTGTTCAAAATAACTTGTTCAAGGAACATGTCTTTATGTTTGTGGTATTAGCTTCCAGCTGTTGAGCGAAACTTGCCCTTTGTATCAGTTTTGACTGTGAAATTATTATAATATATTAAAATACCCATTCAGCACAGAGCAGCTGCTGGATGTTTGTACTGGCATTGTCTCCTCCTGATATCAACACATCATACCCATTAACTTAAGGAACAGTTAAAAAACAACTCAGATGAAATTGATTAACTTTAATATGAAATCATGAACATGACTACACATGAGCATTTGTAGTAACTTGATCACCAATCAATAAAAGTGCTCATACTATGCCTGTGGTGACTAGAAAAGACAAATTGGTACAAAATTATACATTTCTATAAAATCACAAAAATAAAAAAGCAAATTCTGTGTTTGGTTGGCTACCTCAAAATCCATTTTGTCCTCACATATTTCAGAGAAAATGTAGCTTATTCAAATGCAGTAACTCAAATGAACATGTGCAATTACTGTAACAGTCATGAACACAACATACTTGTGAGAAACTCTACCTCATTATAACTTTTAAATATACAAAAATATATCATCGTCAAAGCAGTGCCTCAAATGTAAACAGGCAAATATTGTTAACTTGTAACATAGTTCATGAACACAACATACTGTACTTGTGAGAAACTCTACATTATCAAAACTTTTCAATACACAAAGATGTCATCATCAATGCAGTACCTCAAATGTAAACATGCAATTATTAACCTGGAACATAGTTCCAGGTTGAAGTGGCCTATACAGAGAAGTTGAGGAATATAGGGTGGTATAAAATCATAACATCAGATATCTGCACAATTTATTGGGTTGTTAGATACTCTATGAATACAGGTGACTTGAAGACAAACTACCTTTAAATGGCTTTCAAAGTGGAAGAACAATAGCACTGCTTTTTTGTGTCAGTGAAGAATAACCGTGGTCCTGGTGTACATTTTGGAAACAGTATGGCCACAATCATGTCTGAGGGGCCACCTATTGGGCTACACTATGTCCATCACCCAGACATTGCTCTTGAGGACGTCATTGAATTCAGCACGAAAGACTGGGAAACTTTCATAGGAGTCAGATAGCTCTAGGAACATTCAACATGTCCGAGCAATTGGCCGTCTTGTGAAATCAGACATTACTGTAAACTCAACAGTGAGACAGTCAGACACAATCAAATTGGATCCTGTGCAGAATCTCAGAAACTTGGAGAGTTCTTCTTCATCCAGTTCTCTGATACCTTCGCAGATGATGTTCCACCTCTTTTTGCTTTGCTGTCATATCTGCTGGGAACTTCAACAGCTTCAACACCTTCTTAGTTGTTGCTTTAAGATTAGCATACATCTGTGTTAGCTTCTCATAATTCAGAGTGATGTATGGAGTTGTGCTTCCCCTCCAACAATCAATAACAAACATTGGCTTTTGCACAAGTTTCTGCAATTTCTGTCAGGATTGTTGGAAGATTGTCGGCTGAGATTCTTCTTCTGCATTCATAGTTGTCAAGAGTCTCCAGAAGGTCATCAATTTCAACAGATGAGAAATCTTGTAAAGCTTGCTTGAGGATCTCTCGGTCTTGACAGCTTACAAACTGCAGAAAGCTTTCCGTCAGGTAACTGTACACAGCTCCAAATAACATCTCCTCCACAAAAGCAGATGCAAGCTTGATAGGAAGGTCTATCTTGGTATCCTCTCACAAAAATTCTGCCGATGGCTTTCCAGGTTTCAGCCTTGAAATCATGTCTGATAAAGGGTGCTTTTATTGTTGTTCCAAGTGTGCAACAATCATAGAAGTCTAGCCAAAAAGCACTGAGGACATCTCTAAGAACTCCTGACCCAACGCCAGCTTCCTCTTTTTTATCTGGAAGAATTCGCTTCACTACCAGTGGTCTGGTCAGAGTGTCTGTGTCAGAAAATGCTTCAATCATGTCATTGAGAGAATTTGAATAGTGGATAGTTATCATTTTTGCTTGAGTTGTGTGGTCAGGTGTTTCCACCTCATAAATCAGTGTGTCATTCAAATCGAAATCAGCATCTGGTTGTGGGCCGAATGTAATTTCGGGATCAGAGATATATGGGTTATGTGACACTAAGTCATAGTTTTGCAGAAGAACTACATCCTCCTGTAATACTTCTGGTAGAAGAAAACTGCTCTCTGACAGCACTGGGAAGTCTGTTGACTGAGTGATTTGTAGCAGTTGAACCATCTGTGGTACCTGGGTGAGGACGACTAACCTGGTCTTCTGCTGAGCAACTGGACACCAGAGACAGGGATCATAGGCAGAGGCGTCTTCATCTGAGTGTGGTTTAGGCTGAGTGGCAATATAGAAACGCAGCTTGGCTAGTTTGACAGTGTCGTATATTGCAAATTGAGACATGATCAGTGAAAGGGTTTTGTTTGAAGTCCCACACATCAAATGTGTCTGATTCATGGCCTTTAAAGGCCATGGTGCAGGTTTTATTTTTTTCGGATTTGCGCCATTTGCGTGTTGGTAATAAACATTTTAATGGTTACCTATTGTATTTAATGTGGTTGGGTATCACAAAACGGAATTTAATACGAAAAAGTGGGTCATATTGGAGCGGTTTGCGATAGCTTCTCATTTCTCCCGGAAACCGTTGCATGACGTCACGGTAGGGAGACGACAGACGTAGCCCTTCGAGACCCATTGAGAGTAGAGAGTACGAGAGAGATAAGAGACAGATAAGTAAGAGATAAATACATAGATACATATATAGATAGCCTAGATAGATAGATGGATAGACATATAGATAGATAGAGATAGACAGAATAGATAGATATATAGACCGATATAGATATAGACCGAGATAGGGAGACAGGCAGACAGATAGCATAGCATAGCGAGTTAGGTAGGTAGGTGGGTAGGTAGGTGTAGCATAGCGAGTTAGGTAGGTGGGTAGGTAGGTGTAGCTTTAGAATGGTGTACAACTGTGTTTGTGCTGGGTGTAATAATTCTAGCAGAACAGGACACAGGGTCCATGCCTTTCCGAAGGACAAGGCAACCCTCAGACAGTGGGTACAGTTTGTCCGCGTTAGACGGGCAGATTTTTCTATTCCCTCGGTCACTAAGAACTCCAAGGTCTGCAGCGCTCATTTCACGGAGGAAGATTACGACCAAGGGGATATCAGGAGGGTATCTCTCGGGTTGGCACAGCTTATTCCGAACGCCGTGCCTTCTGTGCACACGCATCTCTCTGCCTGCCCTGCCCCGAGACCGAGAGGCACCAAGATCAGTGCCGCCAGCCGCAAGCGAGAGCTGGCTATGGTAAGCCTCATGGTAATGTTTACAAGCTGTGCGTTAGCTAGCCCTGTGTATACTATATACCGTATTCCCTTTGACACCGCCTCCACTACAGTCGTGACTCATGATCAGTCTGACATTAGAAAAGAACATTTCGTGATTCATGAATATGAACCAAAACAAAATTGTCCTGAAGTAAATGTCCAAAAGCTTGTCATATCTAACTAGAAAGCGCCATGGCTAGTGTTTGGATCACTGGCGCTCATCAAGCGGCTTTCACAACAGTGTGTGTGTGTTCTATTTAGTTGATGGATTTAATTGCCCTTTTCCTGATGGAAAGTGACTATTACGGTCCTCTTTCATATGTATTTAGACGTGACTGTGTCACTGACGCTAATTTATTTACGCAAGATGTTGACAGATGCCTCACCGTGTGAGACCACGGACAGTGTCAATGCTGCTACGGTAGAGGACCCCTTGCTCTACTCCACTTGTGACACTGGGACACAATGTATTTTGAAGCCCCTTGGAAGGTCTCACGGTAAATCTTGTTATTTTTTTAGTGGTTGATATGCTGTCTAAAACATACGTTGCCAAATTATATGCATGCAGGAAATTTCCAAACACATTGCTAAAATTAATACATAACCTAGATCAAAACATAACCGCTTAGATTTGCCATGATTGTCATCTGTTTGGGTATGTTTATTGACTCTGCCACAGCTGTGCAAGTGAACCTGAAGCCCAAGATGGTCAGCATGGGGACACAAACTTTCACCCCCCTCACTAGTCCTGACCCAACGGATGGAGAAGATGATCTCTCTGTCATCAGTGATGCATCATGGGTACCAGGAGACCAGATGTCTGAGGAGGATGAGGAGGTGTTGTGTGAGGAGCCATCTCAAACTTGTGACCCCCACCAAAAGTGAGATAATTTAAAGCCAACATAGACCAACTTTGAATTTTCATTTTCGTGCATCTGTAGTTTGACTGACACCCCCCCCCCCTCTTTTTTGTTGTAGTGGCATTGACAAATTCATTGTTTGCCAAGAGGAGCTCATGGCCCTGTTTGCCATCTGTCCGGCCTGTTGTGAGAAGTCAGATAGTAGAATCGTGCAGCAGGAAGGAACATTTGTTAAAATAGAGCAGGTAGGGTTTTGTTTACACTGCAGGCCATATCTGATTAGAAAATCAGAATATCTTACTAAAATCTAATAGCCCTGACTGTCTGCCCACATTGCTCATTGCAAGTGATCAGTGCATCCTCCTATCCACATTAGTTGCTATAACAGTCTAATATCTTGTGGATTTATAATGGCTAGCTTGGTTGGTGCTGACGTTGCTTCTTTTTCAAATTAGTCTTTCCAGTTAATTTACAATGTATGTACCAGGCTTGCTTTAGTCTGTGGGTTTATGATACCATCATATTTGAGTGTTATACACTGATTGTCATGTTTTTTTTTTTCTAAATATCTAGGTCTGTGCATGTGGCTACCAGCGTTTCTGGCAAAACCAGCCGATCCTAAACAGGAATATGCCAACCTGTAACCTCCTTTTAAGCGGGGCCATCCATTTCTCTGGATGTTTGGCCACCCAGACATTACGGATGATGACCCTGTTTGGCCTTCAGTGCATCAGCGCAAGCACTTTCTTTCGCCATCAGCGCCGTTACACCACCCCCGTCATCATTCAGGCCTGGCAGAACGAGCAGGCCAAGAATTTTAGTGACCTCAAGGCAATGGATGGAGGCCTAGTTGTTGCTGGTGACTGCAGGTAAAGCAGAATTTGCTGATTCTATGCTAGCTGCCACTAAGGGGTATGAACTTTAATAATCTCATGTCATTGTTAATTTTGTATCCTAATACTGTTCTCCACACTTTGTTTGTGCGAGAGCTCATAGACCAGTTGCACTTTTTTTTTTTATTTGTTATCATGCAGGGCGGCTTTAGTTTACATTTGCAGATGTCATGGTGGATTGTCTTTACAGACACTGGTTATTAAAAACTTGAAACATAATTTTAATTTCTAATTATCCCCAGGTCAGATTCTCCAGGGCACTGTGCAAAGTACGGCTCCTACACATTGATAGAGGACAGAGTAAACAAGGTGGTTGATGTTCAGCTTGTTCAGGTAAGCCTGATGTTATTAGACAGAAAGAAATGAACTCTCTGCAATTTGTTAAATGGACTGCATCTTAATATAGCACTTTTCCACGTGTACAACCATGCATAGGGCTACACTTACACTTATGTTATGTTGCAGAGCTCAGAGGTCCCCAACAGCTCTTGGTGTGAGATGGAGGGGCTCAAGCGCAGCATCGGCTTGCTGAGGCGGAACGACCTGCATTTGTCAACCCTCATCACAGACAGACATCGCCAGGTATTTACAAAAAGAAAAATAATGTAGATTTATGAATTTCACTGAGGCTGGACGTGGCCAGACAGTGCAAGCATCCACAAAAGTTTGCTCTTTACTCCTTAGGTTGCCAAATGGGTGAGAGAAGAGCTGTGCCCTGAAGGGACACAGCATTATTTTGATGTCTGGCACATTGGGAAAAGTATGTATCCATTGTTGGAACGTTTAAGCAGTTTTTGTTGTTGCATTTCGATTAATACCATTAGTTCTAAACCAGGTCTGGGGAAGGCCTTGGATACAGCCTCAAAAGACAGACAGTGTGAACAACTACAGTTGTGGAGGCCAGCCATAGTAAACCACCTGTACTGGACTGCAGCCTCAACCCCTGATGGCAATCCAGCTGTGATGGAGGCCAAATGGAGAAGCTTGGTGAATCACATTCAGGACATCCACGACCATGACACCCCTGCCTTCTCCAGTTGCGCTCATGCCCCTCTGGAGGGGGATCAACGAGATAAAGAGTGGCTGGAACCAGGTACAGTACACAGTATGTGGCATTATGAATGCTCTACAGGGTTTCCATTTAAATCATTATTTCATACTCTGGGGATCTCATAACATTCTGTTTACTGTAAATATGTTTGCTATAATTCATATGCAGGACAATTTCATGTGTTTCCACTGGAGAAAAAATATCTGTCTATTTGTATGTCTGCTGTGTGTGTGCCTACCTATCTTGGTCTCTTGCAGGCTCAATGGCAGCAGTAAAACTGGAGGGTATCATCACAAGGACATCCTTACTGAAGGATGTTCGACAGCTGTCTCCGCAGCACCAGACTTACTCCGTTGAAGCTTTCCACTCCCTGATCTTGCACTTCGCACCCAAGCACACTGGGTTTTCATACCAGGGCATGTATAGCAGGTCAGTGCTGTCCAATGGAATAACAATGCCGTATTTGATCATACATACACCAGGTTTCGAAAGTGTTCTCAAATGTGTTATTCTGTAGGCTTCTCTTAGCGGCGCTGCATTACAACCATAATGCGAACAGAGAGACCGCACGAAGAAGCGATGGTTTGGAGAGGTATAGCGTGCGATATCCACGTTTCAGAAAAGGTGCCTGGGTAGTTTTGCCCATCAAAGAGAAGGCCTCATACGGTAGGCAGTGTCATGCAGTTCTATCATATTTTGACATTAGCGCACAAGACATCTGTGACATCGATCTTTATACAGTATTTTATCATTATTATGTCTGCAGGTTATGCAACGTCATTAATCGAGGCTCTTCGGGAGAGCTACATGGATTCACCCAAGGCTCTTCAAGAGGTTAGCGCCAATTTGTCAGCCTGTGCACCCGCCCCCATCGCCAAATCCTTCGAACAAATTCCCAAGGAGGAGGCCGTCAGCCTCTATCTAGCCCAGCAGTCACGCTACAAAAAATTGAATTAGCATAGTTTTTTTCCCCACACAGGCCAATCATTTAGTTGTGAGTATGTATATATGTATATAGTAAGTATATGTTATTTTATTTGGTGGTGGTTTTCTGTATGCCGCATGTTTTGCTTTCTCTTTGTGTGCTGTTTATTGCTTGGGTTTTTTGATTGTTCCAGGAAGTTTATTATAACCTTACATTTTAACCCCTTGCGCTGACCCTAACATCTGTCGACTAACATTATCTCTTGGTTATTTTTGGCTGTAACCCATTCATTCCTTTATCAGCATCACCATGGTTACCGCCTCACTGCATGTCGCATGTTTTGTTTTTATTGCTTGGGTTTTTTACTTAGTTGTGTGCACAAATCATTCCTTTACAGCTCCATTTGCCCCATAATTCATAAAAAAATTGTAAGAATCCGAAAGGGACCTCTGTGTGCGCTTTTCTCTTGGATCACTATGCGTCTGCTCTATGTGATATCATTGCATGTATGTGTCCGTGAGTGAGTGAGAGAATGTGCTGTGTGAGTGCTGACCCTCAGGTAAGACCACACTATTGCACGATTATTTTATGTTGGTTTCTTTGTGCCTAACCCTTTTTTTCTTGATTTGTTTACTTTATCAGGCCTTTCAACCTGTCCCTTTTTTCAGTAATCGATCCCCATTACTTGGGATGACCTAATAAACTGTTTTTATATGAATTCACATGTTCTGTGTATTTTATAACATTTTAAAGGCGGTTGAGCGATCGCAACACAACTAGCATGAGTTAATTCTTGAACTGAAAAATAATTGTATTCATGTTGTACGTGCCAATATGGTTTTTATTCTTCATCCAAACGAGGCCATTGAAAGCCATGATAGGTCTGGTCACCACTCTGAAATTGTTGCCTGATGGCAGAAACCAGACAGGAGGGTAGAGGCTTCCTTATATGCAGGCCAAGAACTCCATAAGCCCATCGTATAGCCTGCCTGTATGCAGTGTACCGGTATTGCCTAGGGAAATAGGTTGGAAAATAAAAAAATTGCATGCATGTTTATTGTCTATGCAACACATCTCTAGTCGCCTATAACTGTTTAAGTTGGTTCATAGGACTCTATAAAAAGAATGCTAAAGTAACAAACAATTAATATACTCGTGCGTGCTGGCTTGAAGGGGACCATGATCCTGCTTGAAATGTGTGTACGCTATCTTAAAGGTCCCATGACATGCTATTTTATGTATTCTTTAATATAGGTATTAGTGGGCAACTAACACAGTATTCAAAGACGTTCCCTAAATTCAGCCGTGGTGCAGAGTTACAGCCACTCCGAGCCAGTCGCACATTGAGCTTCCCCCAAATGCGCTGTTTCGGTGGGCGTGTCAAGGAGGAGGGTGGGGGTGTGGCCCTGAGCAGCTTGCAGCCACCATGCGCTCTGTTTACAGTGGATGTATCGCAATGGCGAGCCGCACACAGCCTTTAGCCGTGTTCTGTAAATATTCTAGAACACACGGGAGTCCTGGAGCTCTATATCTAAATATGATCATATAGCCTACACAGATATCCATATCATATAATATATATTATCACGGCCAAAAGCTGTGTGAGCCGATATTATGAATCTCAAACGACCGCGTTGGGTTCTCCGACGTTCCTGGTTCTTCAACGTCCACATCAATGTGAATACACACACTGTAACGCAAGTGTTTCTTGTCGGTTCTTTGACGTGTCTTGTATTTCCACAACAAGACTGTCGTGGGGGTTATCTGAGCCATGGTTGAGAAGGAATTGGGGGAAAGGAACTTTGATTTGACTCGCTGAAGTACATGAACTGCGACATGCCGCCGGTTGCCGCGAGGCACCATCGCCCGGCAGCGGGCAGCCGGCAGCAGGCAGCGCGCGGTTCAGTCGACTTCAGGTTGATGTGAAAGTGGAAGAACCAGAGACGTCGCAGAACCCGACAAAGTCGTTTGTGATTCATAATATCGTCTGGAGGCGCACACAATATGTTATATGATATAGATATCTATGTATATGATATTATTTAGATATAGAGCTCCAGGACTGTAACGTAAAGTGTTGTACACTTCCTTGTTATTTGGATAACCGTTCTGCTGTTGGTGTGACGTCGGACTCTCGTATCTGGTATTTCTACAACGAGACTCGTATTGGGGGTTATCTCAGCCAAGGTTGAGAATGAATTGGGGGAAGGAACTTTGGCTTTGACTCCCTCAAGAACATGAACCACGACAAGGAGGACCCCCAATACGAGTCTCGTTGTAGAAATACCAGACGTGTTATGCGCCATCACACCAACAGCAGAACGGTTATCCAAATAACAAGGAAGTGTACAACACTTGCGTTACAGTCCTGGAGCTCTATATCTAAATAATATCATATGATACATAGATATCTATATCATATAACATATTGTGTGCGCCTCCAGACGATATTATGAATCACAAACGACTTTGTCGGGTTCTGCGACGTCTCTGGTTCTTCCACATCAACCTGAAGTCGACTGAACCGCGCGCTGCCTGCGGCCGGCTGCCCGCTGCCGGGCGATGGTGCCTCGCGGCAACCGGCGGCATGTCGCAGTTCATGTACTTCAGCGAGTCAAACCAAAGTTCCTTTCCCCCAATTCCTTCTCAACCATGGCTTAGATAACCCCCACGACAGTCTCGTTGTGGAAATTCAAGACACGTCAAAGAACCGACAAGAAACACTTGCGTTACAGTGTGTGTATTCACACACACATACACACACACACACACACACATGTGGCGCTCGCACGGTCGAGTCTCATTGGCGGGCCAACGTCTCTGGGCGGGCCAGGCAGAGTAAGGGGAGGAGCTGAGATTCCTCATGACGTCATGAGCACAGATTTCCAAATCAGCGCGCTTGAGCCTCCGTTTTTTCAAAGGCGAGCAGAACAGCTAGTGCTCGTTTTACACCAAACGCAAGTTTTAGCCACTGGGGGACCATAGGCAGGCTAGGGGAACTCATATTTATGTTAGAAAACCTCATAAATTGAGATTTTCATGTCATGGGACCTTTAAGCACAAACGGATTCAGGCAGCATGCATCAAATCCTGGATGCTGAGTGAGGCATGTCACATCTGCTGGTCTTGGGCTGAGCTTCTCGACCAGCGACCAAAACGCACTCACTTCCCTACAGCACAAGCTCTCCACCACAGATTCCATAGGACGGCACCGCCCACACAAACACCTGCCAAACACAGCGACACAGACACGCTTACTACTCTCCCTCTCTCTGTAAGCGGTACCCTGATGGTGTCAATGACAATCAATCACGAGGAGTAGAATTGAAAATAATCACCGCTGAATTCATGACCAGCCTACGTGATCGGCGGCTACCGGGTACGTTTGCAACAACACTTTCACCGGAGGAATATGTAAAAGCTTAGAAATAAAGACTAGGCAAAATATGTACCGGTAGTTACTGGAGCTATTAGGCAACCATCAAAACGTGGGATAACTAATCGTAGGGTTTATCCGGGGAGGGGGGATAGCTCAAGCGCTCGTTGCTGCATTGCTAAATGATAGCAACTCACCAGGACACCTCACCAACTCTCCACCCATTCTCCTCTGACCATGAATTTAATTGGCTTTGACGGCCATCAATCCTCGGCAATTCCTCATTCGCCCCCTCACGTCTAACAGGCTCGAAATTATACGGCTGTGGGCCATCATAAATGTAATTTGTGGTTCTTGCCACCTCTTCCTCATCCCAGTTAGACGCCATAGTTCTAGTACTAGGCTGAGGCTACCTTCCACCACGACTCCCTACCGTGACGTCACCACCGAACGACGTTAGAAAACACCCGTTACCACAAAAAACGACAAAAACTGGACTTTAACGCAATTTTGGAGACATTTCATGAATGCGGTACATATTTTGAGTGCTTTATGTACCCATTAATCGAAACTTCCGGTTAACCTGCACCATAGGCTTTAATTGAAATGCCATTAGGGAAAAAAAGATTTTTCCCCTCTTTCAGGATTTCATTGTATCCATCACTGATGTCCATCACAACCTTTCTAGTGCCCCCTCCTTGTTTTGCTTTAACCTGTTTAGCTTCACTATCTTCTTTGTGGATCCAACCTATCTCAACGCTTCGTTTAGTTTGCCTTTTTACCGGTGTTGATGTTTTAGGCATCTTCTCATTGTCTTCGGTTTCCTTTTCTCTGTTGCGGGCTTCCTCGTCTGTTTCTTTGGATTCTGTCTTATAGCTTCATTTTCTTCCTGAGCTTTTGAAATAGACCCATTGTTTATTTTGAGAGAGGGGCTTGATTTTTGCAAAAATTGAAAAGTGCAATTCTGTCTCCATATGAAGGAATGTATTTGGCCAAAGCTCCATCCATAAGCATGACAACGTCTTTGTCAATCTGTGGAGCAAAGAACAACAATGATAAGGGTAGAATATCAAATCATTCCAGTATTTTCATGCATGTTCCCCTGAAATACAAAAATGCAATATAGTGACTTCAACAAGCAATTGACAGGGACACATAGTATATGCTGTCTACAAACTAAAATATAATTCATGGAATCAAGCAAACCTCAGCAAGTATACTATGGGGAGCACCTGTTCCCAAGCTTTGTCTGAGGAGAGGCCCACAGTCTCAGACTTTGTAAATCCATGTAGGCCTATTATCAAATTATCAGCTTAGAAAGGTACGTACACACAAGCTACTAAACCCTTGTGGTCAAAAAAGCTACTATGCTACAAATACAGCTCTCTTTTCAATTAGACAGGAGTGCTTGAATTCAAACTTGTTAAACTAGGGTTATATGTAGACTACAAAAGTCATGGACACCAGTGCTATCTGCTGAACTCATTTAATAATCATAGCATAATTCTACATCCGAGAAAGTGAGGACAAAGCATTTGTAGCATGTGAGCGTGAGATAATTGTCATACACATTCAGGCCTATTTAAGTGTAGCGCCCCAATGCCGCTTCTCATTAAAGAAAACATTTTAACTAACTTAATAATTCCCATGACAGGTAAACATTGTTTTAACATTACTAACATTTTAAATTCACATTTTAAACATTATGAATTTACATTTTAATTGAAAACAAAGAAAATAAAAACATGAACTTACACCCAAAATCCCATTGGGCTACATAAGTCCAAATTGTGTCTAGGCTACTATACTTAAAGAAAGACATTTCATTCATCATTTGACCAGGTGAATCAAGGGGTTATATTATGCTCCAGATGCACCAACCCGGTATCACGCAATTTCGTGCTCATGCCACGAACGTTAATCTATTGAATCGTGTCCCAGAGCAGAATGTCAGACTTTTTTCGTGCTACACAGAACGAAATGTAAACCAATGCATTCTGAATGGGAGCGTTCTCAGACAATTAACGTGCTTCACAAAACGAAACTGAGAGAGAGAAAGAGAGAGAGGGAGGGAAAGAGAGAGAGCGGGAGAGAGAGAGGCTTCAGAATGGTTTGCCAGACAGTACAGTACACCCTCTAGTTATATATAGGTCAATATTTCAGATTTTTTAAGCAGACCTCCTCAAAAACTGAAAGGAACGTGCTCCACAGAACGCGTGTTTCTCAGACAATTAACGTGCTCCACAAAACGAAACGAGAGAGAGAGAGAGAGAGAGAAAGAGAGAGAGGGAGGGACAGAGAGAGAGAGAGAGAGGCTTCAGAAGGGGTGTGCACAGATAGTACAGTGCACCCTAGCTATGTTGATGCCAAAACCACAATTGCATCAAAGGGTAAATGTAGTTTATTACGGACACAACTGATTTACCTGCTTTTAAGAGCAGCAGATTCCGTGCTCACGTGCACGAACGTAGTTGTCCGTACTGTTTCGTGCTACACAGAACGAAATGTAAACCAATGCATTCTGAATGGAAGCGTTCTCAGACAATTAACGTGCTCCACAAAAATGAAACGAGAGAGAGAGAGAGAGAGAGAGGGAGGGACAGAGGAAGAGAGTGAGAGAGAGAGGCTTCAGAATGGTTTACCAGACAGTACAGTACACCCTCTAGTTATATCATTGTCAATATTTTCGATTTTTTTGAAGCAGACCTCCTCAAAAAATGAAAAATAAATCAATAAATAAAAATAACCGTGCTCCACAGAACAAAATGTTATCCAATTCATTTTGAATGGGAGCGTTTCAGACAATTATCGTGCTCCACAGAACGAAACGAGAGAGCGAGAGAAAGAGAGAGAGGGAGGGAGAGAGGGAGAGAGAGGCTTCAGAAGGGGTGTGCGCAGATAATGCTCCCTCTACGCGTGCAAAAAACAATAAAGGGTAAATGTAGTGTACTAGGGATACTCTGATTTCCCAGTTTTTTACATAAGACCACCTCAAAAACATTTAGTTCCCATGCTCACGAAAAGTAATCTATTGAATCGTGCCCCATTTTTTTTTTATTGAAAAGCTACATGTCTACTTATAATATTATAACTAAATCATTTTATATTTAAAATATATATATATATCGTGAGATTTTTTTAGACTTCAGAAGGGGGGGCGGGCTGCGCAGTGCACGCTCTAGCATACAGATCTTGTTATAACGATAATTGAATAAAAGCTACATGTCTACTTATAATATTATAACTAAATCAATATGTCCATGCACATCTCTCAGAGTGATGTTACAGACAGTGATAAAAAAAAGAAGAGTTAGGCCTATGTTGATTGCAAAAGAAACGTATTAATTAGAAGTCTAAACTGTGGAAAATATAATGAGGGGGGCCCTTCTGAAGTCTAAAAAAAATCTCCCGATTGAAATGCATTGGCTTAATATTGAATGAATTAAATATTAAAATATACATTATATAGGCCTATATATATATAAATACACAATTATTCGGTTATAATATTTAGACGGTGTTCTCCCCAGGATTCTGTGGCCCCTGCTTGTGTATGAGTTCCCGATAACAACAGTACAGTGCTTCGAGAGGAGGATCAGCCGTTACCTCCGTAGATGGCTGGGCCTGCCACGAAGCCTGAGTAGCATCGCTCTATACGGGCACAACAACAAACTGAAGCTCCCCATTAGCAGCCTGAATGAGGAGTTCATGGTAACCCGTGCAAGAGAGATGCTGCAGTACAGGGAATCCAGTGATCCAAAGGTCTCCCAGGCTGGCATCGAAGTCAGGACTGGAAGGAGTGGAGGGCGCAGGAAGCAGTCGAGCAGGCCGAGTCACGCTTGCGTCACAGCGTGCTGGTCGGCCCAGTGGCAGCGGGACGAGCAGGGCTTGGTAGCGTTGCAACCACACGCTACGACAAAGCCCTGGACAGACGCCGATTGGTCCAAGAGGAAGTGAGAACTGGCGTGGAGGAACTGCGTGCTAGCCAGATGGTGGGGATGCGACAGCAAGGCGCATGGACGAGATGGGAACAGGCAGTGGACCGCAAGATCTCCTGGTCTGAGCTTTGGCAAGCTGAGCCTTACCGGATCAAGTTCCTGATTGCGTCCGTCTATGATGTCTTACCCAGCCCATCCAACCTCTTCTGCTGGGGCAAGGTTGACGCACCATCATGTCCTTTGTGCCTCAGAAGGGGAACGCTAGAGCACATCCTCAGCTGTTGCTTCAAAGCCCTGGGAGAAGGACGCTACACTTGGCGCCACGACCAGGTGCTGAAGGCGATAGCAGAAACCATCTTCACCAGCATCACCCAGAACAAGCCTCTCCGACCAGAAAGGCAGGCGATTGCTTTCATTCGAGCAGGGGAGAAGCCTAAGCCCAAGCCAAGGGGGGCAGCGGGACTCCTTGGAACCGCACCGGACTGGCAGATGAAGGCCGACCTGGGGAAGCAGCTCAGATTCCCAGAGCACATTGTGGAAACCACCCTGAGACCAGACATAGTTCTGTTCTCAGATTCAACCAAACAGGTGGTCCTACTGGAGCTGACAGTTCCCTGGGAGGAGCGCATGGAAGAGGCCAATGAGAGGAAGCGTGCCAAGTATGCCAACTTAGTGGAGGAGTGCCGCAGACGGGGGTGGCGTGCCCGGTGTGTGCCAATAGAGGTGGGCTGTAGAGGCTTTGCAGCGCGATCTCTCTGCAAAGCATACAGCATGCTTGGAGTCACAGGTGCACGTCAGAGAAAGGCCATCAAGACCACCACAGAGGCAGCTGAGAAGGCCTCTAGATGGCTGTGGATCAAGAGGGGCGATCCGTGGGTACATGCTACTTAGACACAAGTTGGGACTTGATCAATCCCGGCTGGGTCACCTGGTTGAGGGTGTATGATGTTGCGAGCCCCGAAACACCCAATGACCCCAGGTTCCATCACTGATGATGTGTCTAAGTGCATCAATAGATGTATGTTAAACTACAGACCATGTAGCTTTTATTCAATTATCATTATAACAAGATCTGTAGCCTATGTGACCGGTCTTTCCTCTTTTTCGGTCTTTCCTGGTCTTTCCTCTTTTTTTCTTTTTATTTAGAATATAGAGCACAAGTCCATAGGGTTGCAATGGTTAGCCCTTAGTCCTTAGGGTTGCAATGGTTAGCCCTTAGTCCTTAGGTAAAAAACCTAAGATAAACAGACATGAAGATACACAGAGCAGTAGTTAGTTGTCACTTGAATAAATGTGCAAAATGCAATAAACATGGATGAAATGTGCAAATATGCTATAATCCTGTGCAAAGTGAGTATACATTAGATTGAACATGAGCAGCCCCACTATGAAATATGAAGTGCCTGTGCCCAACTGGAGATGCGTGGTTAAAAGAGTTACAGCCATTTCGCTGGAACCACAATTAATAGACTGCAAAGTCTCAGATGCAATGCGCGCAGGCCATTAAGCTTTCGTCCCGAGACGAGACGAATTTCAGACGAGACGGACTGGTGTAGTCACAGAGTGCGGATTTGGAGCAATCAAGTGGCTGATGTACCACACAGGCCCAGTCCAGCTTGCCGAATCTTCTTTGGACAGTTTGACTGCAGCTCTCCGGTCGACCATCTCATGGACTTGAGCTTTGTAGGCCGCCTTCCATTTTGGCTCCTTTGCCAACTGTTTTTCTGTCCTCAGGAATGTTGCTTCGACAGCTCTCCTGTTGTTCGGCAGTGTTTCTGGGTCTTCCACCCAGGGGTATTTGGCATGCCAGTGTGGTTTCTCGCTGTGGCGATCTCCGGTGGTGTATGTCAGTCCACTTTTTATTTGCTCCAGTTCTCGCTCCTCTGAGATTGACATCTCCTTCCCTCCAGGCTGGCAATTTCCACACCTGCAGCCGCCGCACCTGGGCTCACACGCGGCCCCGATGCTGTCCCACTTCCACCAGTTCATGAAGTCTCGACTGGCAGAAGATGTAGTGGCCTGGGCAAGTTGAGGTGGCTGCACTGGGCCATGGGTGATCTCTCTGTACCCTACAGCTGCTGTGCGCATGGAGCGAGCAAAGTGGGTTCTGGACCCGTGGGCAGTGATCTTGACTTCCTCCAAGAGGTCTGGATGAGAGCCGCCCACTGTTTTCCCGAGGGGGCCATCCCACAGGACAAGGTCACCGATGGAGCGCACCTTTTGAGGGACGAGTTGCCCTTCTTTGTGGCTGATGAGCAGCCCGATCTTGGTGGGACGGACCAGTTCATGGAGAGGGACGTCGGGGAATAGTTTCTGCAAAGTCTTGGGTGGCACATGACGACTGACCTTTGAGATGCTGTCCAGCCCGTAGCACACGAGCTGGTGGGATCTGAGGGTTCCTTTTGAAGTTGAGACCCGGATCTTCAGGAGGTAACGCTTGGTCTCCACTGTCACCTGCATCCCACCGACTCCATGGACTATGAGCGTTACAACCTCACTCCTCAAATTCAGCTCACCAGCAGCTTCATGAGTTATGTAATTTGTGTCGGACGCCAAGTCTATTAACGTCCCAATCTTTTGGCCAGCGTTTGCGGTGACCTCCAGGATCATCATGATGACAGGGAACTCCTCAAGGCCATTTTCTGCCAGCAGACTCCTCCCTGGCACTGCAGAACTGGACGTCTTGGCGACAGAGTTGCAGAACGCGTTCCGACATCGCTGAGCAAGGTCGGGGGCCAGGCTCTTCAGGAACTCTTCTTGGGCCTCTGTGCCCTTTTTCCCTCCACCTTGTGCTGGACTGGGCTTTGGCCACCGTGGCCCATCGCCTTGGCTTCCAGCTTTGGGACAGAGGTAGAAGTGATGGCCCAGGCCTGGAGCACCCTTACACCCCTCATTCTTGCACAGGAAGGTGGTCTTGCACTCTGCGTAAACGTCGTGGACCTCGAGACACCTCCCACATGCGCCGATCCGCTCAATTGCTTCCTTCTTCTCAGGTACTTTGAGAGTTTTGAATTTTTTGCAGTAGTACAGCTTTTTCCTGTGGCCCCTCTCTCCACAGACAACGCAGGGTGCTTGGGTGCTTTGGGAGTTGGTGGTCTTTGTGTGCGCATGCCTTTGTGGGACTCTAATGTCTCTCCTGCTGGGTTCATCATCCTTCAGTTGGTCTAGCTGCTCATAAATCTTCTCCTGACTTCTCAGGAACTTGAGGAGCATGTCAAACCTGTCTTCCGGGGAGGCGTCTTCAGAGTCTTCCTCTTCTGCCACATGGAGCAGCCATTCCTTCTTTAGGCCCTCTGGCAGCTTACTTTCCAGGGACTTCGTGACGAGTGGGTTCTTTAGAGCGCCAGTGTTTCCCAGTGCACTGAGGTCGTACAGGGCCCTTTCCACGATTTGGATTAAGTCCACAATCTTCCTAGGTTGGTGACTTTTTACTGGTGGCAGCGCCTGTAGTTCCTCAATGATTTCCAGTGCAATAGAAGTTTTGTTGCCGAACCGGTTTTCGAGGACCCGGAAGATCTCCTCTGCCGTCCCGTAAGTTGACAGGCGCAGATCTCTTGCCACTTTGTCCTCCAGGCTGCCCAACAGCTGGATCTTCTTCACCTCTTTGGACCCGGTTGGTTCTCCTTGCCTTTGGAGTGCCTCCCATTCCCTCCTCCAGAGGTAGAAGTTGCGCTTGTTGCCATCAAACTGTGGAAGCGCTGTTGGCTTCAGCTTGATGGTGGGTGACTGGTGTGATGTTTTTTCTGAGGACTTGCAGTCCAGCTTTGTCTGCAGCAGGCCAGCCTTCTCAGAGGTTAACTCCAACAGTGAGCCCTCCACATTCCAGATGCGCTGCTGGAAGTCAGGTCGCTCCTCATCTGGGACCCACCGAGTCCATTGCCGCATGGTGTCTTTCGTTCTCTTCACCAGCCGCTCAAGGTTGCCGAGCATCAGCTCATAAACCTCCAGCCTCAGGTCGGACTTTCTTCCCGTCAGCCGCTTGCAGTCCTTTTCAGCTGCCTCCAGTGCAAGAGCAAGTTCAGAGCAGCCAAAACTTTGCCACAGCACCTTTTGGACGACATCCTCCACCTCTTCCAGTTTCTCTTTGCAGTCCTCTGTCGTTCTCTTCACCTCAGCATCGATGTCTGCTTTCGCAGTGGCTTCGAGCTCCGACTCGTCGGTGAAGATTTCCACCTCCTCATTTGCCTCCATCACCTTTTCAGCGTCAAGCTTGACCTTGCTGAAGGCCTCCATCAGTTCTTCCGCCGACATTTTCCGGCAGGACTTCAGAAGTGAGTTTGCTTGTCGGGTGAACCTCTGTTTGGCAGTCGTTCTCTCTCTTTTCAGCTGTTGTAGAGACTTTGAATCGGCCATTTTGGGCTTTGGGAAGATCGATGGGCCTGGATTTTCAGCGGCAGGCGGGCTGGGCGTGGACTCAGCGGCAGGCGGGCTGGGCGTGGACTCAGCGGCAGGCGGGCTGGGCGTGGACTCAGCGGCAGGCGGGCTGGGCGTGGACTCAGCGGCAGGCGGGCTGGGCGTGGACTCAGCGGCAGGCGGGCTGGGCGTGGACTCAGCGGCAGGCGGGCTGGGCGATTCAGTCTGGCTGGATCCGCGGTTTTTTACTGTCAAGTTGTACGGTTTTGTTTTGGTTTTTGGTGAGTTTTCAGTTTTGTTTGGTTGGTTTTAAGCACTGTGTTTTTCCCCAACTCGAAAAGGATGTGACACTGAAGGAGTTCTGAAGGCACTGGGTTTCACACAAGGACTGGACAGACAACAGTTATTCCCGTTTTTGGTCTTTCCTCTTTTTTTCTTTTTATTTAGAATATAGAGCACAAGTCCATAGGGTTGCAATGGTTAGCCCTTAGTCCTTAGGGTTGCAATGGTTAGCCCTTAGTCCTTAGGTAAAAAACCTAAGATAAACAGACATGAAGATACACAGAGCAGTAGTTAGTTGTCACTTGAATAAATGTGCAAAATGCAATAAACATGGATGAAATGTGCAAATATGCTATAATCCTGTGCAAAGTGAGTATACATTAGATTGAACATGAGCAGCCCCACTATGAAATATGAAGTGCCCGTGCCCAACTGGAGATGCGTGGTTAAAAGAGTTACAGCCATTAAGCTTTCGTCCCGTTTTTAACCAACATTAAAAACACTACAATGGTGACAATCAGAACAAACGCCAAGCTCCAAACATGCCGACCGTATACGCCACAAATCAAGTCAAACGAGACATGCGCTTACCGGCAGCCTCTCCAATTTTCAGCGTTACGTTTCCGCACAGCACTTTTCCCAAACTGAGAGCCAGCACAGATTAATTTCCGTGTTACTCTCACCAGTGTGTCTGGGCAACCAAACGCCAACCAGATAAATAAGCACCTGTGAGCTGAATGCAGCACAACCAAATCAGTCGAACAGCGGACAGCTGACGCTCATTAGTTGACTCGCGCTTCTCTTCCCATTTACCGCGGCTAACACACCACCTACTTTTTCTATTTTTTTTAATTTCTGTTTTTAATTTTCCTCCCGTGCATTTTCCCTGTGAATCCAAACAAACCGCTGCAGACCTAGTCTGACGCGACAAGGCCCATGGGAGATGCATGGCATTACAAGTCCACACTCAATGCAACAAGTGGGCAGCTCCGGGCCTTGACGGTTGACTGGCACTGAGTGATTTATGAACTTTATGCGAAAATAAAAACATTATTTACGATCGCGTATTGCTGATATGCTATGAAATGCTTTGTTTATTAAATGGAGAAGTTTACTATGTGTTGGCTAGCCAAGTAGCCATACTAGGCTACGTCGTCCTAGCTAGCTAAATTAAGCAGGCTACGGTAACTTTCCTTTGTTGTTAAACAAAGACAGAGTAGGTAGACCTCCAACAACCGTAACTGGGAGTTGGTTTCTCTCAGGCTTTTAGTTACTGTTACGATACCCCCTTATTAATATCCCAAAAATGACAATAACTCATTTTCGACCAAAGATTAAGTTGCGGCATTTTGTCTTTATACGGCAGCTACACTTCTGTCTCCACATAACAACCAGGGATCACAACTTACCTTCTCCTCTTCCATTAGTGTGAGGGCTTCTTGGGGGACACCCCGGCCTCGTAGAAAATTTGTCACGCTGACTGACTTTCAAGTCCAAAACTGCGCGGTTGGTTAACATCACTGTCACATACAAATGTATTTAACTAAACTATAAATCTACACAGCCTACACTGAATAGGGCTGGCGTGACCTCAGCCCGTACAGCAGGTGCCAAAGCACAGGTCCCGGTAGTAGAAAGGATCCAAAGCAAACACGTTTTCTAAAGTGAATAATAATATTTATTGACTGGAAAGGGATAAGGGAAAGGGAGAACAAAACAGGAACAACAGTAAGACAAACAAGCACTAAACAATAACCCACTCAGCTTGATAATACAAACTAGTACCACACAAGCAAATGACTATCGTCAGGGAAATCTAACTTGCCGGGCAAGACCAGCAAGACAACATAATGAAGGCTAAAGAGCCTACAAACAATGGCATGAAAGCCTACAAATGCGACCGGTAGTGTCCACATCAATGGCGTAGCGCCCAAACACGATACAACCAGTATCAACCGTGGCTTAGAGCCAAGTGGTGTGGGAGAGCACAGGCTTTATCCACCCGCCCCTTTTGATTGTAATTGCCCTCAGCTGTTGTCACCATTGGGCCTGCAGGATACTCTACAGGGAGGGGCGGGGGTACCTGAGCAGAGGGGGGGGGAAAGAAAAGGGATTAAATTCCTCATACAAAATAACTACCTATACCAACCTGATGTTTACATTGAACGGAATACGATAATAATGATGAGCCAACCCATCTACGTAACAATCACTAAAGAAAGAGACTTTACGTCATTGATCTTGTAAGATACCGCTTGCAGTGATAATATAGAGCAGCAAGTCTAAAACTTACCTTCACATTGTAAAGATGTTCCACCGATAGGCCGACCATGCGTGACTCAAACTGCAGCTGTGGAGCGGTTGCTTTCTCTCCGAACTAGTTTTCAGTTTCAAGAATACAGATATAAGGTCGAGATTAAAGTCGACATGATATTTCAACTTTATTCTCGACATTTCAAGTTTAATCTCGACACGTCGAGATTAACGTCGATATGATGTCTCAACTTTATTCTCAACATTTCGAGTTTAAAGTCGACACGTCGAAATTAAAGTCAACATGACATTTAAACTTTATTGTCGACATTTCGAATTTAACGTCGACATGTTGACTTTAATCTCGTCACGGCAAAAAAAATAAAATCTTCACGTGTGGCCCTAATACTCCGTCGGAATCATAGCATACACACAAAACATAAGAAAAATAAAGTCACACATAGCATTGCTATGTGTGACTGTAGGCTACTACTGCCTGTCTTGGCCAGGACACCTGAAGAGATGTTTAATCTCAATGATGATTATTATTTTCAACTAACAAATTAGACATTTTAAAATGTCAATGCACTTCAGCCCTGAATAACAGGAAAAGCGATTTAATAATTGATTTGCATGCATAGTATACTAAACTTTCCTTTGAACAATTACCCCTGTTAATTACAACTAGAAGTTGAAAACGATATGTACAGATGACAACTGAGGCCTGTTTCAGGTAGCTGGTTTAACATACTCTGAGTTTAATCCTGCGCTCTGAGTTGGTTGACTCAGAGTTCAGGGTTGAAAAGAAACTCTGTGTTTTCGGTTTCAGAACAGGTGATCAGCGTTGGGTTAATCCACTCTGAGTATGTTCACTCTGGGTTGAGGGCGTGCCTGTTGACTCTAAAGAGCCATCATCAATGGATCTCTGATAACATGATCAAACATGGACCAAAAGCGTAGATCCACTTACTTTCTCCCACGGAATTGAAAATTCTAATGAACGCGTATGCCGAGCAGTTACCCAGAGAGAGCTTGGCCTGAAATAGCTGAACAAGTCAATGCGTGAGTAAAATAAATAAGTAAAATAAAAAAAAATAAGAGGAAAGTTTAATATCTTCCACTTATTCAATATGTAAATGGTGTGTATGTGTGTGTGTGTGTGTGTGTGTGTGTGTGTGTGTGTGTGTGTGTGTGTGTGTGTGTCAATTTACGCAACCCCGAGTTGCCCCAAGAGGATTTGGCAGCAAATGAAGATGAAGTACAAAAATATAGTTCAAACAGGTAAACTAATGTTGAATTGAAATCAAATCAATTGTGCGGTTTTGCCTGCTGTACCTAATTTAACAGCTATATTCAACATGTGATGGGCCTATATTTAAGCAGTAAATGTAAGTAGTACATTTCCCAGCCACCCCCAACACTGCCTATATATATATATATTGTCTTCAAAATAGCGCTTACTGAATATTAGGGTAACATTTTCCTCCATGTTAGCAAATCGGAAAAAAAAGCAGAGGCCACCTCTGCAGCCCTCACAGAGGCTGAGGAGATGGCCCTCAGACAACAGAGTATGCGTCCTGTGGCTGAGGGCATCCCTGGGGAGAGCTCCTCTGATCCCCCCCCCCACCCCCCAGGATAGAAGTGCCTTTATAAGAGGTTGGTTATTCAAAATAATTAAATATGTACACGCAACCCAGCATGTTGCAAATTGGATGGGGCAATATTCTGCGCTCAAGTAATAATTTCACTGTCTAATCATCTTCTTCCATGGCGTCATCGCCCTACTTGAACCAGATGCCCTCACCAACCTCCATGCAATTGTAACAATTCAAAACATGCAAAAGGATGCTTTGGAGATCCAAATTTTGGAACATAAGTTAAAGGTGAGTGAGGTGCAAACTGGGATACTGTTCCCTGCTCTAAAAACATACCCGATATGAATGACTTTTTTTGTGCTTTCAGGAAATAAAGAAATCCTCATAAAAAGTAGATTGTATTTATTAGAACACAGGCTGTGGTGGGAAAAGTTATTTTGTTGAACAGTTTACTCAAAGGGTTTTACTTCAGTGAACAATGCAGACGATTATGCGGAGCATGTGCATGTAGAGAAGAACACCTTAAAAGCAGTACCAGGGTCTTTTCTGCCTTGCATTCTTAAAATTAGTTTCTTGACTTGCAGCAGTTATAGGTCCGTGGTTAGTCAGCTACTCTGATCATCGGAAAGCCACAACGTTAAAGTGAATGTAGTACAGAGCGGGCGGGAAGCACGGGGCGGATCATTCTGCACATGTGTTAATTGCGTAAAAAAAAAAAACTTAAACTTAAAGCATGCCCCCGGTGCGTTTGACAGTTAACATGGGGACTGAGAAGGTGGACTAAATAAATGATAGATTGCGCTAAAAAATGATAGCGCTCGTGAAGATAATTATCAGGAAAAGAAAGTATAGCCAACCGGGTTCTTAATAATCGTTCCTCACGGAGATTCCTTCTGAGGATCGCAGCCTCTACATCCACAGGCTCTCGTAGAAAAGGACATGCCATTTCTAACACTTCCTTCTGTCGGAGAGCTGCCTTCAGCCTTATAGACAACAAACTCAGAGTAGGTCTAACCACCTCCCGAGCAGGTTAGGTCCACGGCGTATGTTGCCGCAGCAACTAACTCTCGGTTGCGCTGAACCTGCTACCTGAAACGGAAAACCCAGAGTTTCCACTAACTCGGAGCGAACAAACTCGGGGTTGCCTCAAAACCAGCTACCTGAAACAGGCCTCTGCTGGCTTCCTTTGGCTTCCAACCTCTACTAATGGTTTAGGGTTGCATTTAGATGGCACCTTGTTCAAAAAATATACCATCTAATCAACACATTCTCACTCCGAGCGTGTCGATTTTTGACGAACGGTCAGTGACTTTGGCGTCAGCTTCTGAAGCAAAAGGGTACCCATGTAGTGAGTATAACATAATTCACCCACAGTATTTTGTTATGTGTTGTTCTTTCCACTGTGTTAGGCATGTCGTTTACTGTCTTGGTGGTTCAGGGATCGTTGTCCCTTTAAGGATTACGAGCGTCTCATGACGTCAGAGCCCGATGCAGGATTTGTTTACTTGCAGCACGTTTTGATTTCCTGTTTCTCTCTAACTAAATAAACGAGTCACACAACTGTGTGCTCAACGTGCAAAATTTTATCTTTCATTCAACGCAATTTCCACACTGGTGACCCCGACTTTAGTCTGCTGGACGTATCCAGGGACACGACACGACCATGGCCGCGAATGCTGTTACTCTCAATGTCCCCGAATTCTGGGAATCATCCGCGTTGGCATGGTTCGCCCAGACCGAAGCGCAGTTCGCGTTGTGACTACGTTGTGTCAGCTCTCGGAAATTCGACAGCATCCAGAGTGGTGAGCCTCCTTAAAAATCCTCCGGCAAGGGAGAAGTATGCAACACTCAAAGCCCACCTGTTGAAGACGTTTGAACTGTCGGACGCTGAGAGAGCCAGCAGGCTTTTCTCACTTCAAGGGCTCGGTGACAGCAAACCGTCTGTTCTCATTGACCGTATGCTGGATCTCATGGGTGAGCACAAACCCGATTTACTTTTTGTTCAGCTTTTCCTGCGTCAGCTGCCTTCCCAAGTGAGGGCTGCTTTAGCCAACACCATGATCACTGACTGTCGGAGGCTGGCTGAAGAGGCTGATACATTTTTCCTGCCGGGTCAAGGGCACTGTGTGGCCGCGTTTTTTCCCTGCGTACATCGCTCCTGTGGCACTGGACGACTCCACGCTCATCGCTGCCACCACTTCTCGTCGGCAGCAGTCTTCTGACCCCCAGCAGTCTTCAGGCCCGCACAGTCTTCAGGCATGTGTTTCTACCATGCGAAGTTTGGACCGAAGGCTCTTAAATGCCGTCCGCCATGCAGTTACGGCGGGTTGGGAAACACCCGGGCCGGCGCTCGGTAGTGGCCATGAGCGTCGGCCGTGCTGGCAGGCTGCTTTTCATCCGCGACAGCATCTCCGGACAGTGGTTCCTGTGCGACACGGGAGCACAGACTGAGCGTCCTGCCTGCTTCCTGTTTGGACATGGTGACCGACGGCCATGGCCCCCCTATGGAAGCTGCTAATGGTAGCCCCATCCGTACCTATGGAACGAGGTACATTGAAATGTGTTTCGGTTTGGCTGGGACTTTGTTACAGCAATGGTCTCCGTTCCCCTCCTCGGCGCTGATTTTTTGTGTGCACATGGACTGTTGGTGGATGTCAAGAACCGCCGTTTGATTGACGCCGTCACGTTTTGTCCCTATGCGTGCACGGTCAGCGGGGCTGACTCCATACGACTGTCTAGCATGCTCTCCGCCTCAGATGACTTCCACCGTCTGCTGGCTGGTTTCCCAGCCCTCACTCAGCCTACTTTCTCGGCGTCTGCCGTGAAGCATGGTGTCGAGCACCATCTCGCCACTACTGGTCCACCCGTCTACGCCTGTGCTCGGCGCCTCGACCCGACCAAGCTTGCCGTTGCAAAGCCTGAGTTTGCAAACATGGAGCGCCTGGGTATAATCCGCCGGTCCGACAGCCCGTGGGCCTCACCCCACCACATCGTCCCCAAACCCGGCGGCGGCTGGCGTCGTGTGGCGACTACCGGCTAAATGAGGCAACGACGCCTGACCAGTACCCAGTGCCAAATATTCAGGATTTTTCGGCACACCTGGCTGGTATGGTCATTTTTTCCAAGATGGACCTTGTCCGGGGATATCATCAGGTGCCTGTACATCCCAAGCCCCCAGGAACAGTGCATACTTCCGCAATCCATCAGTGCTTAGCGGCCAAGCCTGGTATTGCAGCTGTTTAAGCGGGCTGTGGACGGGTCCCTCGATTCATGGGACCCAGAAGTAGATATCTCCGTTCACTCCAATACAAGTGGGGAACAGGAATGTGTCTCCGCAAAAAGTGCCTGGATATCAATCAAAGGCTCATAATTATCTTTATGCCATGTCCTAAAAAAATGTATGTTTTTTCTTTTCAAAACGCCACCTCAAGCGTTTTATTAGCCGTTCTATCTAATTATTTTTTGCTGGAGAAGGAGGGGTGTGCAGCTGAAAGGAGTCGTAGTGAAACAAATGTTGTTTCGACCTGGCATCCGGGAGGGCCTAGTTCAGTGCTCCGTTAACGTCTCCGAATTTTCGACTGGTTCAGCTGCTGCTGAATAACTCTCACGGTCCTTAGCTTGTGATCATTGTGATTCACCATATGTTGATCCATTTATTCAGAAGATCCAAAGACAAAGAACAGGTGCATTACGGTATCATTTTATATTATTGTTAATAGTCTAATTAACATTTCAGCGTTGGTATTTAATTTTTCATTTGCTTGTTTAGCTACCTATGTATGACAGTTGACAATGTTGGGGTATAACAATTATTTATGTGTGTAGACCAGTCCAACTTCGTTGCTGGTTGAAATGTAACAATTTATTTATACATAAGTTATTGATTGCATTTTTCGTAAATGTTTAGTTGGAAGGAATCTGTTTCTTAAGCAGTGTGACACTTGGAGCTTGCATGATGGAGCACAAGTTGGCACAAAGCACTCAAAACTGTAAAAAGACATTGTTCAATTGTAGACTTGGAGCTTGCATAACGGAGCCCCGTTAGTTTAATAGTTTAATAGTGCATTTCTTTTTGAACAGCACATCCGATCAGTGATCCGATCAGTTATCTATTATTACTTTTATTTTCTTCCCTTCTTTTCTTATTGTTATGTGTATTTTGTTTTTAAGATAAAACAAGAGAAACCCAAACATATCTTATGGTCTCGTATTTATGTAAATGTTTCATGTATTTATATGTTTTTTACATGTTGTGACTGTCTGAGTTTGTGATGTGGGTCTATGGTCTCGTAGTTATGTACATGTTTCATGTATTTATGTGTTTTTTTCATGTTGTGACTGTCTGAGTTTGTGATGTGAGTCTTTGTTCCAAGTTCCCACTCTTGGCCTGCACCTTGAGGTGGTGAGTGGGCTTTAAACTAAGACTTAGTTTTATTTTTTTGTTTGTAATTGATTGTTTGTCACAGTCTATCTTATTAATGATACAAAGCCTTAACTAAACCCCTTCTCTTCTGTTTGCAGAAACTGGAAACTTCAGAGTATATTTTATCTTAAGTTAGATAATCTTTGCTTCCTCATCAGATCCCAGTCCATCATGCTCCTCTACTTGTCTGCCGTGCCACCATCATGCCTCATGCATCACCTCTCAGCTCCCTGCCCAGCTGCATCTTATTCCGTTACTCCAGCTCTTTCCAGCTCTTTCACATAAGTGACAAACACGCTCCACCCAAGTTTTTTTTATATTTTATTAATTATGCATGTAAGGTGTGCTTAAGTGGCCTGAAAGGTGCCCATCAATAAAATGCTTTTTATTAATATAACATTATGGCTCCATCAAAAGCAAAGTACACCTGCCATTTACAGTTATCATTTATACTATCCTAGACATCTTTAATCTTATTTACATAGGCCTACAGTAGGCCTGATTTCCTCTGAATGTTTAAATAAAATAATTCCCTGTCCATGTCAGATCCCTGTCCATCATACTCCTGTGGGGTGTTCCACAAAGCCGGTTTTATCACATAACCGGGTAAGTTAACCCAGGGTTTGCTGTAACCCTAGGTTTTCCGTTCCAAAAGGATCACGGTATGTTAGTTGCTATAGAAACATATGCTCTGAATCAAACCTGGTCGGAGCAGGTTTTGCGCAGGTTAAGTTTGAAACATAACCCGGTTTTGGGTATTTAAACCCGCGTTCACCGCAGATTTCATGTGTTCACAATGGCATGCCCTTTTGATGAGAGAACTGCTGATATCGGAGCGCAAATTATACGTGCAATCCACCGGGAGCGATTGATAAGACCACGGCTCGACATCTTGGCATATCAAATGACTTTTTGCTGGAGTGGAGAGATAGGCCTATAGATTCTCGCGCAAATCTTTAATATATTTAAATAGCCTTACATAGCCAACACTACCAATCGAGGACCTGGCCTCAGTTCACTCCAGACTATTTGCGTAGCCCTCCGTTTTTTGCAAATGGTAGTTTTATCTAGGCTATAATGTTGGAGATGCTGAGCACATCTCAGTCCTTTCAGATGACCCATCCAATATTTGTATCGGACTCCTATCATACAAAGAGCAATATTGTCTGAGTACTATGCCGAGAGGCACTTACAACACAAAGTATAAAATAGTCCTAACGGACTTGCATCCACTGGATAATGTTTGATCGTTACACGCACTAATCCATCTTGATCTGTGAAGTTAATGAATTGTCACTTTTAGGTTTTCTACCCAGTTACCAAAAAAAAAAGACATTTGGAATAGTATGCGCTGTGGCAAGCACATGGTTTGCATGTGTAACTTCGAAGGCAAAAAAAATCTAAAATACAAGAAAACACAAAAACCTACATTCAACCAGTGGGGTATGGCCCCTGACTCTCTCTGAGGAGGTAGGTACCTCCAGGTACCCCCTCCATGCCAGGGCGCCCTGAATTTATGTTTATTAACAGCTCCTCCACCGGGGTCAAGACAATTTGAGGGCCAGATCCAGTCTGCCGACTGTCGGCCTTTTCACGATTGGCTTAAAAAAATGGCTTATTTAAATTTATACCAATACGATGGTGGGAAAAGCTTACCAGTTTGTATGTTTTTTATACTTCATTTTTTATACTTGATCCGCTGACCCCTTGGAAGCCATCGGAGTACATCTTTTTTTTAGAAGAAAGGGGTTATGTGGTAGGATCTTTAAGAATGCTTAACTGGGATATTTATATATTCATGGCTCAAATATTAAGGATCATGCTTTTGACGTGTAACTAACGCATTTACGCGGTCAGCGATCCGCTGCCAAGCTTTGGTTCTCCGGGTTGCAGAGGCTTTAGCGTTCCCTTTTCTTGTGATAATGTCCTTCTCCTCGTCATAGCTCTCCAGGAGAACCTGAAGTTCCATTTCATTGAAATAAGCGGCCCGTTTCGCCATTTCGATCAGGGTTTCCATGATCCATGCATCACGTCTTTTTAGGTTTGGTGTGGACGCGCACAACCCTGTGTTAACCAACCCCGAGTTGATTGAACTAACGCATAACCGCTGTTGTGGAACCGAAAACTCTGGGTTAGTCGGTACAGGGTAAATCACCCTAGAGTTCAGCGTTAACTCAGTGTTTGTTAAACCTCCGAGGCCTGTTTCAGGTAGCTGGTTTAACATACTCTGAGTTTAATCCTGCGCTCTGAGTTGGTTGACTCAGAGTTCAGGGTTGAAAAGCAACTCTGGGTTTTCGGTTTCAGAACAGGTGATCAGCGTTGGGTTAATCAACTCTGAGTATGTTCACTCTGGGTTGAGGGCGTGCCTGTTGACTATGAAGAGCCAGCATCAATGGATCTCTGATAACATGATCAAACATGGATCAAAAGCGTAGATCCACTTACTTTTCCCCCACGGAATTGGAAATTCTAATGAACGCGTATGCCGAGCAGTAACAAATGGGTAACCTAGATGTTAAATTTGTTAAAATGGGTAGGCCTAACCATTTTAACAAATGGGTAACTGCTCCCGCGGCAGCGAGAGCGTGAGAGAGAGCTCGGCAGGAAATAGCTGAGGCCTGTTTCAGGTAGCTGGTTTAACATACTCTGAGTTTAATCCTGCGCTCTGAGTTGGTTGACTCAGAGTTCAGGGTTGAAAAGAAACTCTGTGTTTTCGGTTTCAGAACAGGTGATCAGCGTTGGGTTAATCAACTCTGAGTATGTTCACTCTGGGTTGAGGGCGTGCCTGTTGACTATAAAGAGCCATCATCAATGGATCTCTGATAACATGATCAAACTTGGACCAAAAGCGTAGATCCACTTACTTTCTCCCACGGAATTGGAAATTCTAATGAACGCGTATGCCGAGCAGTTACCCAGAGAGAGCTTGGCCAGAAATAGCTGAACAAGTCAATGCGTGAGTAAAATAAATTAGTAAAATAAAATAAAAATAAGAGGAAAGTTTAATATCTTCCACTTATTCAATATGTAATTTGTGTGTGTGTGTGTGTGTGTGTGTGTGTGTGTGTGTGTGTGTGTGTGTACGCAGGAACAACCCGAGTTGCCCCAAGAGGACTTGGCAGCAAATGAAGATTTTGTACAAAAAGTACAAAAATATAGTTCAAACAGGTATCTAATGTTGAATTGAAATCAAATCAATTGTGCTGTTTTGCCTGCTCTAACTAATTTAACATATTCAACATGTGATGGGCCTATATTTAAGCAGTAAATGTAAGTAGTACATTTCTCAGCCACCCCAACACTGCCAATATTTAATAGGATTTAGATATATTAGAAGGCTACTCCTAGGCAAAATGCATTATATATATATATATATATATATATATATAATGTAATATATAATATATATGTAATATATATATAATAATATATATATGTCTTCAAAATAGCGCTTACTGAATATTAGGGAAACATTTTCCTCCATGTTAGCAAATCGAAAAAAAGCAGAGCCCCGGCAGACTGGAGGGGGTCCACCTCTGCAGCCCTCACAGAGGCTGAGGAGATGGCCCTCAGCCAACAGAGTATGCGTCCTGTGGCTGAGGGCATCCCTGGGGGGAGCTCCTCTGATCCCCCTCACCCCCCAGGATAGAAGTGCCTTTATAAGAGGTTGGTTATTCAAAATAATTAAATATGTACACGCAACCCGGCGCGTTGCAAATTAGATGGGGCAATATTCTGGCTCAAGTAATAATTTCACTGTCTAATCATCTTCTTCCAGTTACTGATGGCGTCATCGCCCTACTTGAACCAGATGCCCTCACCAACCTCCATGCAATTGTAACAATTCTTCACCTTCCACAGATTATTAATAATGTCTTGGTAATTGCTGAACACAACCGTTAATGTCATTACAGGAAGATGATGGAGAACATTGTCTGCGGCATTCGAAAGGGAAGAGGAAAGGCCTATTGAGGTTAACACCTTTTAAAAATAACCTCTAAAAGTTGATGATAGCGTTGTACAATTTAAAACTGACATCTACCTTCTCTCAAACAGGATGAAATCGAATCCAATGAGAGGCCATCCACTTCTAAATCACAGCTTACCTCTGTAAGATTCTCCCTGGAATTATAATGAAACGCTCTACTTGGCAGTGTGAAATCCAATCTCATCTTTTGCATTCCTATAGCTTCCAGTCAAAGACTCAAAGACTCTCTATCTAGAAAAGCAAATACACAAAGCAGACTTGGAAATGGACCACCTTAGGCAAAAGATGCAAAAGGATGCTTTGGAGATCCACATTTTGGAACATAAGTTAAAGGTGGGTGAGGTGCAAACTGGGATACCCTGCTCTAAAAACATACCCAATATGAATGACTTTTTTTGTGCTTTCAGGAAATAAAGAAATCCTCATAAAAAGTAGATTGTCTTTATTAGAACACGGGCTGTGGTTGGACAAGTTATTTTGTTGAACAGTTTACTCAAAGGGTTTTACTCCAGTGAACAATGCAGACGATTATGCTGAGCATGTGCATGTAGAGAAGAAGCATCTGGTTAAAAGCAGTACCAGGGTATTTTCTGCCTTGCATTCTTAATATGCGTTTCTTGACTTGCAGCAGTTATAGGTCCGTGGTTAGTCAGCTACTCTGATCATGGGAAAGCCACAACGTTAAAGTGACTGTAGTACAGAGCGGGTGGGATGCACGGGGCGGAACATTCTGCAAATGCGTTAATCTTTTTAACTTAAAGCATGCCCCCGGTGCGTTTGAGAGTTAACATGGGGGCTGAGAAGGTGGTCTAAATAAATGATAGATTGCGCTGAATAACGATAGCGCTCGTGAAGAAAATTATCAGGAAAAGAAAGTAGGGGCCTATATCCAGCCGGGGTCTTAATAATCGTTCCTCACGGTGATTCCCTCTGAGGATCGCAGCCTCTACGTCCGCAGGCTCTCGTAGAAAAGGACATGCCATTTCTAACACTTCCTTCTGTCGGAGAGCTGCCTTCAGCCTTATAGACAACAAACTCAGAGTAGGTCTAACCACCTCCCGAGCAGGTTAGACCCACGGCGTATGTTGCCGCAGCAACTAACTCTCGGTTGCGCTGAACCTGCTACCTGAAACGGAAAACCCAGAGTTTCCATTAACTCAGAGCGAACAAACTCGGGGTTGCCTCAAAACCAGCTACCTGAAACAGGGCTCCGTTCGTGGAACACCCCTGTTGTTGTCCTGCACACCTGACTGCCTCCTCCATAGATTGCGGCCACAGCCCTCTCCCTGTACAATATTTCATGTTAAATACATTTCAGGATCAAGTTTGAGATTCAGTTTCAGTATTACTTGTTTTTGAAACCTGACGTGGGACTGGCACCGCCACCATCATATCTGTCTTATTTATTGCACCCACACATAATAGGTCCATGATACCATGTGGGGTAATTGCAGACTCCTTTGCTTTCTAACACCTTGTGAGTTCCCTGGGTACACCAGCTGATGGGTCTGTGTATATATTGGGCATTTGATTCTCGTTTCAGAAACAGAAATATATAAAAAAACGAGTGGTAATTATTATTTCTGTTTTAACATTCAAAAAGGTATATATAAGGTGCTTTTCTTATAAAGTCAAAAAGGGGCAAACTAATCTAAAATAATAATTGTTAAACATATAGAGAATCATCGGGGGATTAGAAACCTGTACTTCCATGATCGGTAAACAATGCGACTGCGATCGCTCAGACCTCTCGCTTATGATACTACAATGCTAACAATGCTAAAAAACAAGAATATTTCTGCATCCGGTACGTCATGAAGTAGGGCGTGGCTATGGACCCATGATGCGGAAGCATAATTCTCCTTGATGTTGCCCTGCGCCATTGAGCAGTTTACATAGGAATGAATAGGCGCCATTTTGGAATCCGTTGTCCATTTTATAATATGTCCATGGTACACCCACTGGACGTTCCCAAAACAGCAGTGATCACGCCGTTTGATCTGTTTGAGTTCCTGCGGATGCCGTTTGGCCTTAGAAACGCAGCTCAATCTTTTCAATGCCTCATGGACTCTGTTTTGCGGGAGCTGCCTTTTCTTTTTGTGTACTTGGATGACATCCTAGTGGCGAGCACGTCCAAATCTCAGCACCTGGCGCACCTCCGGACACTTTTTGAGTGGCTCAGCCAACATGGGCTAATTGTCAACCCCGCCAAGTGCCAGTTTGGTCTCTCCGTCATCGATTTCCTGGGACACAGAGTCACTAAGGACGGTGCAGCCCCTCCCCATCAAAGGTGGAGGCGGTCGCACAGTTCCCACGCCCGCTCACTGTCAAGTCACTGCAGGAGTTCCTCGGCATGGTGAATTTTTACCACCGTTTCATCCCTCGAGCCGCCCCCGCTCATGCGACCCTTGCATGAGGCCTTGCAAGGTAAGCCCAAGCACGCTGTGGACTGGACTGCGAGCAGGGACAAGGCTTTTGTTGCCACTAAGGCGGCCCTGGCGAACGCCACCATGCTGGCACATCCTTCTCCCACAGCCTGCATCGCCATCACCTCGGACGCCTCGGACTACGCTGTTGGTGCCGTCTACGAGCAGTGGGTGGGCGGGGCCTGGCAGCCACTTGCCTTCTTCAGCCGTCAGTTGCGTCTCAACGAGCGGAAGTACAGCACTTTCGACCGGGAGCTGCTTGGTTTCTACCTCGCCATCAGACACTTTTGTTCCCTGTTGGAAGGTCGACACAAGACGCTGTCTTTCGCCATGGCCAAGGTGGCTGAGCCGTGGTCCGCCCGCCAGCAACATCATCTGTCCTACATTTCCGAGTTCACCACGGATTTACAGCATGTTGCCGGTAAGGACAACCAGGTGGCGGACTGCCTGTCACTGGCTGTGTTAGAGCAGTCCATCTTGGCTTGGATTACAACCGCATTACAGCGGACCAGACCACAGACCCAGACGTGCAACTCCTGAGGGCCTCGACTACAGGGCTGAAAATAGAGGATGTTGTTTTTAGCAATGCCGGCACCACAGGCAGTCTCCACAGGCAGTCCTCGCCCAATCATTCCCACGGGATGGAGATGACAAGTTGATGCCATCCATGGTCTCTCCCACCCAGGTTCGAAAGCCTCACAAAGATTGGTGGCCGCTAAGTTTGTTTGGCATGGCCTCAAGAAGGACGTTAGGGACTGGGCTAACACCTGTCTTGAGTGCCAGCGGGCCAAAGTGCATCGCCACACTAAAGCCCCACTGGAGTTGTTCCCAGTGCCGGAGAGACGGTTTGACCATGTAAACGCCCATCTGGTCGGCCCTCTGCCCCCCTTTCACGGTTTCACCTACCTGTTGACCATGGTTGACAGGACCAACCGTTGGCCTGAGGCTGTGCCACTGACGTCGCTAGCATCGGTCGAAATGACACGGGCATTTATCAGCACCTGGGTTGCCCCATTTCGGCAGTCCTTCCGACATATCCTCTGACTGGGGCGCGCAGTTTACGTCTGAGCTGTTGAGCGCTGTCGCACAGAGCCTCGGAGTGAAACTCCACCACACTACCGCATATCACCCACAGGCTAACGGACTATGTGAGAGATTTCATAGGTCGATGAAGGCTGCTCTTCGTGCTAGCCTCAAAGACAGCAACTGGGTCGACAAGCTCCGGTGGGTACTGCTTGGCATCAGGACTGCACCAAAGGAAGACCTACAGTCCTCCTCCGCAGAGCTTGTTTATGGCCAGCCACTGCAGGTTCCAGGGGATTTCGTCCCTGGCACCACTGTTCCTTGGTCTGCCACTCTCGAGCGGTCAACCTTACTGGACAATGCGAGTCTTTTCGCACCTGTCCCAACTTCCCGTCACGGCCTCCCTCAGTCGCACATCCCCGCTGGTCTTCGGACGGCTGACTACGTTTTCATTCGCCACGACGCCCACAGGGGACCGCTACACCCGCCCTATGAGGGCGTTCTTTCCACTGTTAGGCATGTCGTTTACTGCCTTGGTGGTTCAGGGATCGCTGTCCCTTTAAGGATTACGAGCATCTCATGACGTCAGAGCCCGATGCGGGATTAGTTTACTTGCAGCACGTTTTGATTTCCTGTTTCTCTCTAACTAAATAAACGAGTCACACAACTGTGTGCTCAACATGCGAAATTGTATCTTTCATTCAACGCAATTTCCACACCCTTGTGCTTCTTTTTTCAACGCATGGGGTTTTCAACTCGTTACAATGTAATCCCTCCACGGCAATATATGAAGCTATGAGCATTCATCCCATTGGCTAACGGGGGACCCGATGGCTGCACATAGAGACGCTATGAGCATTCATCTCATTGGCTAACGGAGGACCTTGTGCTTCTTTTTTCGAAGCAGGGGGTTTTCCACTCATTACAATGTAATCCCTCCACTGCAATATATGAAGCTATGAGCATTCATCCCATTGGCTAACGGAAGACCCGTTGGCTGCACATTAACGGCGATTTTACAGTGAAATCTGTGACATTACTCAACACAACTACACCAACGTGTCCTTGTTAATTACACAACATGTATGGGTTAAGGCTATGGACATCAGTTGTCCTTAGTGGCGGCCGCCCCCCCTCGTGGCTCAATGGTTGAAAAAGCGCGCAAAAGTGCCCTTCAAGAGTATCGAAAACTAGAGGAAATGCCTTATTGGCTACCCTTTTCACGTGCAAAACATTATTAGGTGCCCTCTAGGGTGCTCCTTCATACAATAAATTATGATGATGTGCCCTCTAGAACAAGAAAATTCAATGACGTGCCATAATGAGTGCCCTTATAGTCCCCTTCTGCCCGTCTGGTGCCCTTTTAGTGCCCCCTTTAGTACCCTGATAGTGCCCTTCTGCCCATCTGGAGCCCTTCTAATGCCCTAATAGTCCCCTTCTGCCCGTCTGGTCCTTCTAGTGCCCTGATAGTCCCCTTCTGCCCGTCTGGTCCTTCAAGTGCCCTTCTGCCCATCTGGTGCCCTTCTAGTACCCTGATAGTGCCCTTCTGCCCGTCTGGTCCTTCTAGTGCCCTTCCAGTGCCCTTCTAGTGCCCTTCTAGTGCCCTTCTAGTACCCTGATAGTGCCCTTCTGCCCGTCTGGTCCTTCTAGTGCCCTTCTAGTGCCCTGATAGTGCCCTGATAGTGCCCTTCTGCCCGTCTGGTCCTTCTAGTGCCCTTCCAGTGCCCTTCCAGTGCCCTTCCAGTGCCCTTCTAGTGCCCTGATAGTGCCCTTCTGCTCGTCTGGTCCTTATAGTGCCCTTCTAGTGCTCTTCTGCCCGTCTGGTGCCCTTCTAGTGCCCTTCTGCCCGTCTGGTGCCCCCATGGTTGAAAAAGTGTGCTAAAGTGCCCTCTATGGTGGTGAAAATGAGAGAAAGTGCCTTATTGGCTGCCCTTTACACGTGAACAAAAATTAATGAGTGCCCTAGGTTGCCCCTGATGATGATGATGTGCCCTCTGGAGCAAGAATATGGCAAACCGAAAAAACACGTTGTGGTTAGCTATTGAGGTGCAGACGTTCCTCTCTTTGGTAGCTGACGAACAGGGAATGCGAGGCGTTGCTTTCATGTGGCGTTGCCATGACAAACAGGTACATCGAGTGGTACTTAAATCTCCACTGGATAACGAAGCAAAAAGCGGATTAAGAGTATGTACCCATAGTGGAAAAGCGCAATTAGATGCTAAATTAGATTAACTAAATTTTTCCGTAGCTGGCTGTCAGCGGTCAAAGACTGTATTGTAGCGGCACATTGAATTTTCTCCAGTCTAATTTGTGCTTAAATGTTAGTAAAGATGAAAGCAGTAAGGCATCCTCCTTTCTTTGGCAAAAATGTGAAAGTGCACAATGATGTGAACAACTAATTTTGCTGTTTATAAAGTCGCTAGAATAAGGGGAAACAGTGTCTTTGAAGCAAAAAATTTTTGGGGGTGTACCCCCAGACCCCCCATTTCAATTATGACCCCAACTATTCTTTTAAGTGCTACATGGAGATGTAACAAGTGCCCCGAATGAGACCTTCATGGCAGCGCTGGCTAAGGTTAGGGGTTAGGACCTTCCAGGCAGCGCTGCCTTTAAGGCTCCGTTGGGGGAACAAAACAGTTAGAAAAGCCACTGTGTCCGCTGGTGGGGCCCCATGTTGTCCAGAATGTGCCCTTTTTATTTTTTCGCCCCTGCCCTTCAAACAGTCTGAGTCCGCCACTGGTGGTCCTTCAGTTGAACATATCGCAAATACGAATTTGTTCTCAGCCTATTTTTTGCCATTTATTTACCGTGTTACTATGGCAGAATAAAGAATAAGTTCATGCATTATCATTCAACTTGAACATGTGTTTTTACAGTATAAAGTGGCGGAGGGATGACGTATGTTGGCCAACCCGGAAGTGAGCGTCGCCCTGGGTTCCCTTGACAACAAGCCAACGGGTTTTTCGATTGGATTTTGGATGATTGCAGAAAATTTTGCATTTTTGAAGCACCCCCTCAAAAACTGAAAATAAATAAATAATTAAAAATAACGGTGCTCCAAATATCGAAATGTAAACCAATGCATTCTGAATGGGAGTGTTTCTCCGATTTTTCCATGCTACACAGAACGAAATGTAAACCCATGCAAATAAAGGCTCCATGGTCATAATAATTTAAAGATAATTAATCTCCTGAGTGTGATTTTTTTCCAATGGGGCTGCGTTCACGTCACTTGACTGTCATGGTTGCTATGGTGGTTGCCAGTGGCGATTTTGGTTTGGAAACTCTGGTGGGGCCCATGCAGGAAAATATTATAACGCAATCCAGAAATACCACATATTACTACCATCACAAAAAAAACTGTGATGGGGACCAAAATTGCAGCTGAATAATGCCATCACTCAAACGCGAATCTGACAACATATATTAGGCTATTATAGCAATAGCACCACCAAATGGCAGCGTTCAAGATCTCACAATATCAAAACTCAAGAAAACAACAACGTGGCAACAATAAAAACACAACGGCGCACACCCTTTACACAGCAATCAATATACAAAGCCACCACTCACAATATACCAAAAAAAGAAAAAGTATGGTTTAAGTTGCATTAAGTTTGCAGGCCACCATACTGTACAATTAACAATGAATCTAGCCTGATAGAGTGGTTGCCTATTCAGACCTGGATAATCCTGGGTGAAAATTTAAGTAAGTTTGGGCTAAGATGGTAATTACCTGTGCTTTAAGGACAGTGCTGTCTGGTCTCCTTTGTGTGGCTGAGGTGAAACACAAGCATTTTTTTCCGCTTGAACAACTCCTGGTTGAACGATCTATTCTTGTCCTTTCCCTCTTGAATAATGATTAAATCCGTCCGGCGATGTGGTCCCAAACTTTTATCTCCAACTTCTGTTCAAGTGCTAAATCTCACATGACAGATACTCAACACGATTCATCATTTAATGAATGAAACGTCCATTTGTTGTTATTTACTGTAACAGTAACTACGTTAGCCAGCTAGCAAGATCTGATCGGCTCCCGCCGTAAACCCCGCCCTTTCTACAAATCAGCCAATGAGAAGAGCCTTGGGGCACTAAACTTCTGGCCCCACCGCCGAAACAGAAGAGAGGGGTCTGGCTGCAGACATCCACCCACACGCTCCAAACATCCACCCACAGGCACTTCCGCTGCAGACAGAAACATCCACCCACACGCCGGAAATTGCGTGCTGGTGGATGTCTGGAGCGCGATTTGCACATTATTCAACAGCGCCCCCTCGGGTCACACTTTTCGGTGGGTCGCAGAATTAACAACGGGACTCACTGCTCGAAGATGTGACGTTCGGCTCAGCTGCACTTGGAGGTTATGGTAGGTGACTATTCAAAACACAGCGATACAATTATAAATGCACGAGACTTGCATTTCTTTTCCGATCTATTAGTTTCATTAAGTTTCGATTTTTTCATCAAACAAATAACAGAACGTTACACCAATATGAAGCATTTGTTGTTTTAATCCACACTGACGGTGGCAAACGGTGTCATTTTTGACACCTAGGTGTCATTTTTGACACCTAGGTGTCATTTTTGTAAAATAGGCAAATGTTTTTTGCAAACGTTGTGTAGCCTATAGTCGGTCTTATTAAACGATTTTAGAGATTTGTCGATGTGTTGGGAGCATAAACGATTTTAAGATTTGGACTTTTGACAGTCATCTGTAGTCCAAAACTACGACGGAGTATTTGGGCCCCACGAAGAAAAAAAATATTTTGCCGTGACGAGATTAAAATCGACACGTCGACATTAAACTCGAAATGTCCAGAATAAAGTTGAATTTTCATGCCGACTTTAATCTCTTTAGCAGCGGATGACACGAAGTAGTCATCCGCTGTAGTAGTGCGGCATTGCCATCAGTGGTTGCATTGACGGTTTTAGTCGCTATATTGTTTGGATGGAGGCCTACTTCGGCTACTTCGTGTCATCCGCTGAACGCTTGGGAGGATGCCCGGAGCGTCTGCGTGCTGACAGAGGAACGGAAAATGGACACGTCGAGATTAAAATCGATATGATGTTTCAACTTGATTCTCGACGTTTTGAGTTTAATGTCGACATGTGGACATTAAAGTCGACGTGTCGATTTTAATCTCGTCACGGCAAAAATAATTTTTTTCTTCACGTGTGGCCCTAATACTCCGTCGTAACAGAGTTAAGTTGTAATAAAATAATTACCACGAATTGAATTGACGCAGCTCGTTGCGCTTTAACTAGAGTTGCACCTATCAGCTGTTCATCTCCGCAGCTGAGAAGTGTGATATCATTCTATAGACAAAAAAAAGATCGTTAAATATTCGATCTGCCTGTTTAGTTCATACAATCTGTTTATAACTAAGAGATCATAGCACTTAGTTCAGTTAAAAGGGGTAAAAGAGATCAAAAATGTAATAAAACGGATAAAAGTTAATGAATTACTGTTATGTAGCCTACTATCCTGTCTCAGATTCTAAATGTTCAATGTCCCCCAGTCAATAGGGTGCTGGGGCTCAGACAGTTCATAAAACATATAATGAGAGAGAGAAACAGATGTAAAGTTCAGTATGAGGTAGAAATATATCTCATCATTAATTATATGCCAATAATAGTTAAAGTTGATGCTCTGATGGGACTAATTTGTCTAGACTACAACCACTACTGAATTACCGCCCTTTAAATAGTTTGCTGTGCTGTGAGAATTTATCGTCTTTGATCTTAATTTTTTCTACAATTAAAACATACATTTTAACTTATTTTTTCTGTCTTTTGTAGATGCATCACTCGATTTTTACGGATGATTCAAAGCCAGAAGTCAAACGCTGCACAACTTGCTGCACACTTTTCCACTGCCCCCTATGCCCAACTTTCAAACCAACCATCAACACGAAGCTTCAGTGCCACCTGGAATCCCACATAAAACATTCCATTAGATTTAAAGGTGATATATGTATGTGTGTAGAAAGAATATAAGAATATATGTGTATATGTCTGTAGACAATATTTATGAATGTGTGTCTGCTTACTTTTATAAGTCACTGACTCATTTTCCTCTATCTTTGAGAAGGGTCCAGCTGCAGGCTTGGGCGTTCCCGTCATGACACAAAAACGCCCATCGGGCGTTCCCGTCATGACACAAAAACGCCCATCAGGCGTTCCTGTAGCGTTTCATCGATCAATCAAGAAGAGGTGAGTGAGTTTCGCAAGGCTTGCTTTTTTGGCGGTTTTACCTCGTAGTAACTTTCCAGAAAAACGAAAGAGTTATGATGAGAGATTATGTCAGTAAGTATGATATTGTTTATTTGAGAACATTGGCTGTGAAGTATTCTCATTTAAATCACTGATTTAGCTGTGGTATCGTTGTATCCGAATTCGAATCCGATATAAATACTCGTGACAAGCATGGTTCGGTAGCAGCGAATGCTATGCTATCTCGTCCATAAACGTTGCATATACTATTCAGAAATCAGCAACGTTTAAGACGGTTTGTAGGTAGAGGGTAAAGTTTGCAGCGAAGGCTTTGCCGATTATTTTACTGTGAGGTTAACATTACCAAAGTACATTGTTAAGTTGGATGTTAAGGTGTCAGCTGGCAGCCTGGCATGGTAAGAGGCATGACATCGCGGCCACTCTGCTTCGTTGTGGTGACACACACATCTGATTAAACTGTGCATCGTACTAGTACGTCTAACTAACTAGTATGTTTACATGCATGGCATATCAGAGAATTCTGTCTGTTCGGTCGCTGCGCAACGAATGAATAAAGATCGTTAGCACTCTGAAAAACAGATGACAGATGTGCCCGAAGTTACTACTTTATTACCTCGCTGATGACCAACGTTTAGGAAAACATGTACTTTTAATTCACCCTTGGGTGAAATCGAAGCGTAGTGTGTACCGAATGCGTGTTGATGATGATGCATATGAATTGCAACTTACACGTCTTCCAAACCTTTTCAGTACCCTGGCACATGCTTTGTCCAATGGACCATGGAAGGGACTTTACTTGGCTGACGAGGTAAAACGTGTGGCTGGCGCACGATTCATTGCATCTAGTAGAGTAGCATTCACTGGTAGACAGGCAGGCCTCTAGATTGTTTATTATGATTTAATTAAGTGTTCCTATGTGACGCTGATGGGCCCTGGTTGCTGCTAAATGCTTGTTGAAAGTGCATTGTGCACTTTTTGTATGTAGCTACAAAATGAGGGTGGATATCACTTTATAGTTTATAGGCATTATGTACTAATAAGAATCATTGACAAATCACATTCCCCTTATACCACCACAGGACGCACCTCACCAGTATCAGAGCAACAGCTGTGGGGTGTTTATGCTGATGGTGAGATGCATTATTTTCAGAAATGATGACCGATGACTAGTTTGCAAAACAACTAACTAATTTGTATGTTAATTTCAGTACGCAATGTATTCTACCCTCAAAAGCAATATGATTTCAGTGAGGTGAGTTCTTTCAAATCTCAATCAGATGTGTAGCATGAAATATAAGGCTTTTAATAATTTAGTCATCCTTACTGGAGGCTACAATTAACATGCATCATAGGTCATACACATTACTTTGTCTTCAGGTACTGCACTTACGGGAGGAGATGGCTACATCTTCACAATAATTTACACTGCCATAGTACACTGCTAAACAGTACTGTAACATGGATTTGTATCAGGCTATGAAGTCATTTAAAGCATAACTTTACTTTTCAGGGGGACATGCTCTCTATCAGGAGGTGGTGGTTGGACAGCTGTTGGAGACCTTTATGCTTGAAAGGTTTATATACTGTGTCCATGTTGCTATTTACTTATTTTTGGTGCTCACGAAGGTCGTAGCCAATACACTTGTCTCTCTGTCTCTAGCCCTGCAGAACTAGCTGGCTCCTTCTTACCCTCTCCATCTCCCCATCTCAGTCACACCTTCCAATCACTAAGCAGTGAAAGGTATTACATACTATGTCCATACTTTTCTATTTACGTATATTCTCTCTTGCTCTTTCTCAGACTTCTGATCGATCAGTGATTCCCTTTTTGTTTAATGGTGTGGGTAGTGTTGGTCTGGGATTGTGTGATTGAATTGAAGGTTGATTATAATCCCTGTTTCTCTCCCTCTCTCTCGCTCTCCTTCACTCTTTTTCAGATCTCTCGCTCTCTCTAGCCCTGCAGGGCTAGCTGGCACACCAAGCTCACCCTCTCCATCTCCCCATCTCAGCCACACGCTCCAATCTGGCACAACAGAGGACAGGCCATTCTTACCACCCGAAGTCCTTCAGCAAATTCTTCAAGAGTCGCTGAGACTGGACATGGCGATGCTTGGCGTGTTCAACAGGGTTTCAAACACATTCCGAGAACTAATCAAGCCTCTCCATCCTTCCATATATTTAAATGAGTTTGGCAGGGGACCTTAAGCTTAATAAAGACAATCTCATATGCATAACGGTTAGAAAGATTTACAACAATGCAGGCTGTGGCAGTGGCCTTGCGCTACGCCTCAAAGGCTTCTTAAAAAAGAAGAATTGGCCAAGAGCACCCCTGGTACTGAGGCACGTTGCATATGGCAGGTTTGTCATAAAAGATGTCTGCCTAGGATAATGTTCTTTTATTACTCCTTTTTCGTTTTATTTGGGACGTCTTTTTTTGCAATCCCTTTCATTTGTAAATGTGCATACTACTGTAGTAAATGTATCTGCCCAGAAATGCTGGTATTTTATTACTCCTTTCTTTTGTTTTTGTGACAAATGCTATACGATGTATAACATACATTTGTGCCTACGATGTATGTTGTAAGGTTAATTGTTACAGAGCAATTACTGTTTTTTGTCTTTATTGAAAACATTCAGTTGGAAAAGTAAGTGAACACTTGGAGTCAAATGGCCTACTGTTTGAGCCTTCATAGTGTCTGGTAACTGGGTTTGAACTGCATAATGTCCCAACTCCCAAGTGTTATTTTAATCTATTCATTATTTAATTTGGGCATATTCTTAAACAACTATATCAAACATCTCACTTATACCTAATACCCTACCTATACTAACCCAGAAGATAATGAACATGAGATCATGGAGCCTCCCTGTAATGATCGTGTTGCATCAAGTTTGATGCAAAGTTTGGGTCGAGATCCGACACATAAATGTAAGTTAACATTCTGTAGGCCTAGCTGGCTAACGTACCCGTATTACGAGATCGAAGAAGGGGGCGCTAACGTCAGTTCTATGCTGCCCATACTACTAGATCGACGAAGAAGAACGGGGCGTTCCAGCCTGCGTAAACGAGAACGCCCACCACACGAGAACGCCGGGGGGGCGTTTTAGTCTGCGTGAACGGGAACGCCCACGACACGGGAACGCCCATTTGTGTCTGCAGTCGGATGATATTGCTATCTTTTGCCTGCATTGATCTTAGACAAAAAGATATGCAGGTGCAACCTCAGCTGCAGGGATGGGGGACATTATCATTGCCCCCTTTGTGGCAAAACGATCATCAGGAAGTCGGTTATGGATCTACACCTGAAGTCCTGCACAAACACGCAAGACAGTCCCTCCACCTCCGCTGCCGTCCATACATCCAATCAAAACCCCATCACAGTCAAGACAGCCACCACCTCTCCAGCTCCGACTGCTCCTTCTCCCCAAGCTTCAACTGTTGTGTCTTCCTCTGCCGTCTCTGCTGCCCAGAGTAAAAGTACAACCGGTTTGAAAAAAGGAAAATGCCCGCACTGTAAATTAACTTTCTATAAGAAAAACATAGAAAAACACACACGTGTGTGTGTGTGTGTGTGTTCTTAATAAAGTGTTATAACGTTTACAATGTATTGATTTTTTGTATGACTTTACTTATTCACTTTGGTTACACACAGAGTTAAGTTAAAACACAGACTTGAGTTTGTCGGATTTAAATATGGGCAAATAAGGTGGTCCAGCAGCACAAGGTAAGACAATATTATAGACAATTAGAGCCAGATATTAAATGAATGATGGTTCAGAGTAAGAATTTAGGAATGCAAAAGTGCTAATAACATATGATAAATTATGTTGGAATGCAGTCGAACCTTATGATATTAAGACAACAGAATGTAACATAGCTAGACCTAATATAAATATGTCAGAAAAGGTGAAGCTAAAGGGGAATTGTTCTAACTATTCCTGTCCACTCATACATAGTATTTAAAATAATTATTAGCCTCAATCTCTGATGCCCTTCAGCTTTACAATACGACTATCAGTTTGTGTCCGATCAAATATTAAATTGAGATGATTGCAGTATAACACAGAGGGAATCTGAATAAGGTGTATTTACAGAAAGAGAAGAGCCATAAGCTCCAGCTTAAAGTAAACAGCGAGTGTCAGGTCTTCTGTCCAAAACCGGAAGCGTTTATCCGATTTTATAACTTAATTTATTTCGTTCATTTATGTAAACACATTACTTAACGCCCTTTCATTTATGTAAACACATCGTAACGCCCGATTTTTATTTTATTTTCCGATTTTTATTTATTATCCGATTTCCGGCGTGTGGGTGGATGTTTCTGTCTGCAGCGGAAGTGCCTGTGGGTGGATGTCCGGAGCGTGTGGGTGGATGTCTGCAGCTAGACTCTCTTGAAACAGAAGCGGGCGCTGCGCACGCGCTTGCTCGTGCAACAGCACCAGTTTTCTACACTGCAGCAGACGGGGCCATCTCGGCTGTGCCCCACCGAGCGGAAATGACGAGACGGAGCAACGAACTATTTCACACACAACTACTACACTACAACAATTGCGTTCATCAAATTAAAACTGCGGACATGTAATTAATTATTAACAATTAATGTATTATTAACTTATGCTCAATGACATTTAAAAAAAAAAAAATGAAAAGTATAATCGTGCCCTGCACGGCAGCGTTCTCTGGTGGGGCCGTGCCCCACTGGCCCCTAATGCAAAGACGCCACTGGTGGTTGCTATCGACCGCCCCCTCTAATCCTTACATGGCTCTAAAAACCACGCGGCAAAGGAGCTGCCGTAAATTGTGTTGTTTTTGTCGTAAACTAGGATCCGATGGTTAAAAAATAGACATATATTCCAAGGTATCCTTAAAAGGTACGTTGGATGTTTTTATTTTCTGCAGTTTGGACTTCGTCTTCCCCCCTATTTTTTAAAGCAAAACACCAAGCTCATTGATTTAACGAGGCAGGGTTATTTGAAACAATTAATTAAATATATGTGAGAGGTCAGTCCTCCTTCTGAGTTTGCTTCCTATTTATGTCTAGTGTACACCCCTACTGTCCACAAGCACCCGCCCCCCCCATATGGATTTGGAGAATTGTTGCCACGTCCCAGTGGTGGTGGTATCATATATATGAAAGAGGGCATGCAATTATAATACAATGATCAATTAGGAGGCCGAAGCCCTAAAGGAAGTGATGCAATAGGTGACTGAGTAAGCTATAAAAATAAAAAAATTTACGGCAGCTTCTTTGCCGCATGGTTATAGAGCCATTAGAGGGGGCGGTCGATAGCAACCACCATAGCAACCATGACATTCAAGTTACGTGAACGCAGCACCATTGGAAAAAAATAGAATACATACTCTACACACTCAGGAGATTAATTATATTTAAATTATTATGGCCATGGAGCCTTTATTTGCATGGGTTTACATTTCTTTCTGTGTAGCATGGAAAAATTGGAAAAAACACTCCCATTCAGAATGCATTGGTTTACATTTCAATATTTGGAGCACGGTTATTTTTATATATTTATATATTTTCAGTTTTTGAGGAGGTGCTTCAAAAATGCTAAATTTTCTGCAATCATCCAAAATCCAATGGAAATACCCTTTGGCTTGTTGTCAAGGGAACCCAGGGCGACGCTCACTTCCGGGTTGGCCAACATACGTCATCCCTCCACCACTCTATACTGTAAAAACAAATGTTCAAGTTGAATGATAATGCATGAATTTATTCTTTATTCTGCCATAGTAACACAGTAAATAAATGGCAAAAAATAGGCTGAGAACAAATTCATATTTGCGATATGTTCAATGAAACGTAATCACGGACAAAATACTTTGCGAAACATCCACTGTAAACAGAACGCATGTTACCGTGGCCGCAAGCTGCTCAGGGCCACACCCCCACCCGCCTCCTTGACCAGCCTCTCTCCTCCTCATTTGCATTAAAGCTACAGACACCGAAACGGAGCGTTTGGGGAAAGCTCAATGTGCGACTGGCTCGTTGTGGCTGTAATTCTGCACCACGGCTGAATTTCGGGAACGTCTTCAAATACTATGTTAGGGGCCCACTAATATCTATATTAAAGCATCCATAAAGTAGCATGCCATGGGAACTTTAATGACTAGTTTCAGGCCTTTGGACAACGAGAGCTTCAGAACTACTGTGAACGCGGGACTATTTCTTGCAACATGAACTATGATTGTTGTTATCGAAAGGTTTTCCTTTTTACTGGTGAGACTACTTTTTGAAAAATACGTTTTGTTTGTCAATCTTTTGTCTTGTGAATAAATGCCAATGAAATCACCCTTCTTCATCATCCTAACAACGATAATGCAGTATAAAAACAATTAATAATTTCATATTATCAGCGATAATTCAATGTCCTTGGCTAGCTGAGGATGTTCATCACAAAGCCGTTCAGATTCCTCCGAGCTCTTCCCAGAGATGTGTGTCCACACAGAAACTCAAGAAATCAATGTGTTCACTCCCTCATCTGTGTTCTCCATCAAGCGAGTGAACACATTGATTTCTTGAGTTTCTAGAAGGTCTAGGGTTTTCTAGAGGGTCTAGGGGTTTCCTGTCTAGGGTTTCAGGGGTCTAGGGTTAAACTGTGGAAGTACAAAAGGGTCAAAACAAGTTGCAGAAGAAGAATGAAATAAACGATTGAATGAAGAACATTTGTTGTAAATGTATGCGGTAAATCGAGATTCATGCTCAGAGCGACGTAACTTGGAAGCTCTTGGAAACGTATGAGACTAGCTCCCTCTGGTGGTCTACCAGGTAGTATACATCACTCACTAAATATATACGCTATATAGATAGACCTTGTGAAATAGTAAACATTAATGTGGTCCAAGCTTTAAGTAGGGAGGGGGTCCTAAACTATTTAACTCATATGCAAATGTAGAAAAAACAACAAATACACAAAACATTGTCTGGGTACAGCTGGTCAAAGCCCCCTCTAGACACCAGTCTGACTGAAGAAGCTGTGGCCAGTGGGGGACAGAGAACCAAATGATGGTTTATTTAGCAAAGGAATGAACACTGAACCTAATGGAAACATTGTAAAGGACAACATATGATGGAACTCACATAGTGACACTAGCTTTAAATAATAACAGGACACAATACTATATTTATCGAACAATAATTATAATATAGTTACCTAAATTATATTATTAGTATTATGTTTTGTTCTTGTATATTGTCAATTCCACGTCCCACCTCCAGTACTGTCGCGCACCACTGAGGTCCACCAGTGCTGTGGGGCACAGTCCATGTGGGTCCACCCTACACAGTGCATACACAGTACATATAGTACATACAGTGTATAAAAGGTATAACAATAACAAGTTTCAAGTGAACCAGTTCCATCCAGAGCTCTGAACCCCTCCACGTGAGGGGTTCTGTAGTCGGGGGACTACAGAGGACCCCGGGGCCTGGGGAGAGGGGGACGGCTGGGGTCCTTGGCTGCAGCTGATCTCTGCTGGGAGGACGAGCGGGGTCGGGGTCCAGAGCGGGGCCAGGGCCCGGGGCGGCACCCAGCAGGGAGCCCTGCCATGTGGGGATCTGGGCCTCCACAGACACCTAGTACTGGGTCTGGGAGAGGACAGATGACAGGTACAGATCAGGGATCATTGATTGGACTCTTGTGTATTAATCAATGTTGATCTATTTGTAGTCGAGTTGGTCCTTAAAGGTCTTCCTTTCCTTAAAGGATGTCCATTGAGTGATCCACCTAAATTCCATGGTTATATGAACCAGTGGTCCAGATCAATAGTGCTTTAGTTTGTTCAGAACGTGACACTACAGCATGCTGCATAATGCTGCAGGCTGTTTTTATAAGTGAAGACAAGCGATGCTAGCCCCTACCTCAAGAGACAGGAGATGTGGGTCAGTCATCTGGCTCTGGCTCAACAGCTCCTTAGTCTTCCTCACATCCTGCGTCAAAAGACATTTCATACAGGATGGCTGGTTGGCATTTATAGAAAAAACACACGTATAAATGTGGCTAATAAAACAACAACACACATAGTGTTAGACAGACATACAGACAGGCAGACAGAGAGATAGAGAGACAGAAACTGAGACAGGCAGGCAGACAGACAGAAATAGAGAGACCGACAGAGTAGTTCCCGTTGTCCGGTAATTACCGGTCTTTGGCGGGAAAAAAATGAGGAGGACTGAAAATTCTAAATGTCTCCGGTCAGAATGACCGATTGGGAACATAGGACGCTTTTCCCAGAAAAGGGTCCTATGTTCCCCGCAATCCATCAATCTTTAAAAATATTTAAATTTTGACGCGGCATTCGCGTAAAGACAGCCAATCGGCGTTCAACAGAGTGACATGTCTAACGTAACAGCCAATCAGCGTTCAACCGGCCAACTCAGTGCAGTGCAGTCCGGGGTGAACTACAGCATGGAGGAGAAAGTGATTGTTGCCGTTTGCGACTCCCGGAGCTCTTTATATAGGCCTAATAGTATATAATATAATTGTATAATAATATCATGGCCAAAAGCTCTGTGCGCCTCCGGATGGCCGTAGCGCGGGGAGCTCTCGTAGGGATTGGGCTTCTCGGGGGTTTGTTTACCGGCGTATGAATATACTGCGTCAGGTTCTCCGACGTCTCTCCCTCTTCCACAAAAGGTAAAGACATGCAATGGTAGTTATCTCGGCCGGAATTTGGCAGTAATGGTGGAAAAAGTAACAGACCGGGGAACATAGAACCCTTTTTTAAAAAAAAGGGTCCTATGTTCCCCGGTCACATACATATCGGGGAACATAGGACCCTTTTTTGGGAAAAGCAGGGAACATAGGACCCTTTTTTTTTAAAAAAAGGGTCCTATGTTCCCCAGTCTCATACAAAGAGGGGAACATAGGACTCGGGGAACATAGACATGCTCCCCTATAGACTACCGTAGGTTTATGAACTAAACGGCGGCAAGCTAGCGAAAGCCAGCGGCAAGCTTTGCGACGCACCGGTATTTAACAACCATGGCGAATCAAAATATGATCACACACTTCTTCTTCTTTATATAGCCTGCCTATCAATTTTTTTAAGTGCAATAAACACAGACAATATCCGACCGTTTTTTTTCCAATTTGACCGGTAAAATGAAACCTTCCCGGTCACATGACCGGCACCAATTTCTTCTAGCGGAAAAACTGCGACAGACAGGTGGACAGAGCGATAGAGAGACAGACAGACAGAGCGATAGAGGGACAGACACACAGACATACCTCTAGGAGCCTGCGGTTCCTCTCCATAGCGGTCTGTTGGCCTCATTGGCCTCATGTATAAAGCTTGCTGCGCACAAAAACCTTGCATAAGACGGAGGTGAAATGTGCTAGGCCAACGGTATGGCTTCTCCCAAGTCTGTGTGCGCTGGAGATACGCCCTTTCTGTGTGTATCTCTTTCCAAACACCATGCACCTGACCGGGTTCTCTCCTGTGTGACTCCTCTGATGTATTTCGATCTTGTTATGCACTCTAAAAAATGTGACCATTGGTTACTTAAAAAAATTATGGCAACAAAGTGACACGTAAAACAATTGAATAGATTTTAATTGCTACAATTTGAATTAATAAGTATTGAATAAATTAACTATATTCAAACTAAATAAGTAAATTGTGATAACAAAAAATGTGTTGGATTTAGTAATAACTTGCCAAATACATAGCAATATAGCACAAAAATATTTTGTAAATCTAAATTAATTTCCATCTACATTTACTATATATTTGGTGTAGATTTATCTACATTTACTATATATTTGGTGTAAATCGATCTACATTTACTATATATTTGGGGTAAATTGATCTACATTTAACATATATTTGGTGTTAATTGATCTACATTTACTATATATTTAGTGTAAATTGATTTACATTTACTATATATTTGGCGTTAATTGATCTATTTACTATATTTTTGGTTAAAATTGATTTATATTCACTGAATATCTGGTGGAAATCTTTTTATATTTACTGAATAAAAAATATGTCGACTCATATTTGAGCACATTTCTACTCAATTCAACACATTTACACTGCTATAGTTACTGATCCATACCTAAACCAAATGTTTTAATTCCACTATCAATTGGCATCACAGGAATAGAAATCTATTCAATAGTATTAATTGTCACTTTGTTGCCATAATTTTTCTATGCATAATCCACTCAATATCATGCATTTACTAAAGAAGGGGTCAAAAGATACACATGTATAACCATAAAAGCATGTTAACATTTATTTCTGGAACTTTGTCTGAACATGTTTATCTAACATTTTTCAGGTGCAATAAATCAATTTTTTTTGAAAGAGGGGTTATTTGGAAAAAGGCAGAAATTTAACAAACTGCAGAGTGTATTTTTACATGCGCCAAACGAAATCATCAGGGCCAATATCTTTTACAAACAGCTTCAATTTGCATTCCTTTACAGTGAACAAAGATTAAGAACAACGGCCTTTGCCAACTCTAAGTAAAAAACATTATGCCACTCCCCTGAAATGAGTATGGTTATTTGGATTTTTCAGAACAATCAACTGCAGCACAGAAAATCAGGCATTGAACAGAGCCTTCAGTCCGCTTCTCAAGCTTAAACTAGTAGCTTATTTTTGAGGCTCTTCACTTTTGGGGACAGCTTCGAACTATCCAGTTCGAGAAAGAGCTTCTGGAAGGCCTCAAATGTGTACCTGAGCTCCTTGGGATAGGCCAGATTCACTGCGTATGCTAACCCAACGAGCATGGAGCAAGCCCTTGGCATGTTACTCAGAGCGCTCAGAACTTTGATACCATCCACCACGATACCAACGTCGGGATCTTCCGATGTACTAGTCTTCAAATTGTAGATTTTCATGTTTTGTAGAGCAAGGTCCTGTGACACAACGTCTTCATCAGCATCCTGAAATAGCAAACACATTACAGCAAAATATTAATGACCAAATTGAACATCTCCTAAAATGCTTCAAACCCTTTGACAATTAAAAGGCAAGACTGTCCGTCTATTTTGCCATTTGTCACATTGTTATCCAAGATTAGTTAAAAAAGGATCCAACCAGCTTATTAACAAATGATATAGCACTGTGAGCTCATTCTTGAAGCTTAAAGTCATCCTAAGCAACTTATTTTAGAGGTTACTTCAGTCTCTCTGTAAAAATGTCTCTCAACTGTATTGTGAGTTCTCAGGAAGAATATAAAGAGATAGGGAGTTTTAAGTAAAACGTATTTCTGCAGTAGTAATTTAAAATTGCCAAAGTGTATTTACATGTTGTATTTCAACATGTACTTTTACTTACATCATACTCTTTTAAGAGTTCATCTGTCGATTCCCCAAGGTACACCATCAAACATCGAATGACAACATCTCTTGTCACGTGGATGCTTCGATTGCTTGGAGCCTGAAATGAAAAAATAAGCATTATTCTACTTCATTTAAGAATGCTCGATTCTGATTGGCTGGGAGGGGTGCATTAATCAGGCATATTGCCCGCTGACTTGTCGGTTCTACTTGCTGCTGACTGAGCACAGTAGATCAATACGCCGCTTGCATCGTTTTCTATCACATACATTTCCAACATGAGGTCCATAGTAAAAATAAACCAAGGAGTGCATGTTTGATCGATCGTCATTAAAACTGACTTGATACGAATGTAGCAACTACGTTATTAAACTAGTGATCAGATCCAGCCTAGTGTGGTTGCTATAGAAACGAGTTACCTACAGCTGAGCTAACGTTATTCACCGTAGTTCTAAAGGGAACTACTTTTCGAGGGAGATGAACTTAAACAGAGTATACATTTAATAAGCATGCAATACGAATACGAAAAAGGCTAATTATTAAAGTATTTGAATTGTTTTATTATGTTGGCTGGCGCGAAGTAGAATAAACGGAATAATCACCTCAACACTCAAAAAAAAAAATCATTGGATCAACGTGATTTTATCATGCCACCTAAATTCCACGTAAACAAATCATGTTATGTCAGCGAATCTTAATCATGTTATTTGAACACATTGTACATGTGTAGGTTGAACATAATGTTAATATTTTCATTCAACTAATTTGCATCTTGTTGAATTTATTTGTTTGTACTTCATTGAACCAACATGATTGTATCATGCCACCTAAACAAATCATGTTATGTCAGCGAACCTTAATCATGTTATTTGAACACATTGTACATGTGTAGGTTGAACATAATGTTAATATTTTCATTAAACTAATTTGCATCTTGTTGAATTTATTTGTTTGTTGAACAAACATGATTTTATCATGCCACCTAAACAAATCATGTTATGTCAGCGAACCTTAATCATGTTATTTGAACATAATTTTAATATTTAAATTAAACTAATTTGCAGGTTTTTTTTATCAAATCAATTTAAATGTATTATATTATTGGTCAAACAACTTAGTCCAACATAATTTCACCTTGTTGTATTAATTCATGTGGGGTTTGTCAGTTTAACTAATGTTGATCTTGCAAGTGTTTCTTTCATTCCTAGTACAAGAATGTATTGTATACGAACAAATGTGCATAATAGATAGCATACAAATTCAAATTTTACAATTTTATTCAACATTTGGTCTGAAAAACCGATGTAATGCAGGTGCACACACACACTCGCAATTTTTTTTACCCAAATGCATGTACACGCAGGTACACACACGCAGGTACGCACACAGACGCAGGCACGCAGACGCACACAAAAAAAAACGCAGGTACACACACGCAGCTACGCACACGCAGGTACGCACACGCACAAAAAAAAACGCAGGTACACACACGCAGGTACACACGCGCAGGTACGCACACGCAGGCACGCACGCAGACGCAGGCACGCATACGCAGGCACGCAGACGCACACACAAAAAAAACCGCAGGTACACACACGCAGGTCCGCACACGCAGGTACGCACACGCAGGCACGCACGCAGACGCAGGCACGCAGACGCACACACAAAAAAAAACGCAGGTACGCACACGCACGCAGACGCACAAACAAAAAAAATGCAGGTACACACGCAGGTACGCAAACGCAGGTACGCACGCAGACGCAGGCACGCATACGCAGGCATGCAGACGCACACACAAAAAAAACGCAGGTACACACACACACGCAGGCACGCACGCAGACGCAGGCACGCATACGCAGGCACACACACACACACACACACACCATCATTAAAAAAAGATTCTCTGCTCAACAAACATGCAAGACCCTCTGAACTAGTTTTAAACTTATAAAAATAAAAAAAAATCTCCACAGACTGTCTATCTGGAGGGAATTCACTCCATCAGCTTATTTTTTAGGAACTGTGCCTTTGAGGACAGCCTCTGCCCATCCAGATTGAGAAGAATTTTCTGTACCACTTCGAATGTACACTTGAGGTCTGCTGGGTAGGTTAAGTTAAGGCAGTAAATCAGTCCAAATAAAAGCACGAAGGCCATCCCGATGTTGCCAAGATCGCTGATCACCTCCTGTCCCTCGATGAGGACGCCAACGTCCTCTAGTTCGTCTCCAGGCTCCGCGCCTTCCCTTTTCATTGCATAGACTCCCAGCACAGTTTGTGCCTTGCAGGCGCTGACCTCGGTGTCTGTGTTCTGTGGGATATAATATGTACATCGTTTTATTTGTGCTTGAATTTATGAGTTCAAACCAGCTCTGCACAAAATAGATACAAATTATCAATATTGTATTAAAACTAAAACTACGTTATGTCTGTCATAAAACAAACAATTTCTATTTGTATTAGTTTCAAATGTATGTTTAGCCACTTAAAAGATGTAGTGCGTTAGAACATGTATTTTGGCACATCTAGTCGTAATGATATAGAGGTCAACGCTCCCCTGCTAACCCCAAACTTGAACCACGACATGGAGGAGAAAGGGATTGTTGGCGGCGAATGTCTCCCGCTTGAGCCCCGCTGAGGGACCACCGCCGGAGGCGGAGGTGCATAAGCGCTGCCCGGCAAAGATCCCTTTCTCCTCCTTGTCGTGGTTCATGTTCTTGAGGGAGTCAAAGCCAAAGTTCCTTCCCCCCCAATTCATTCTCAACCTTGGCTGAGATAACCCCCAATACGAGTCTCGTTGTAGAAATACCAGAGACGAGAGTCCGACGTGTTATGCGCCATCACACCAACAGCAGAACGGTTATCCAAATAACAAGGAAGTGTACAACACTTGCGTTACAGTCCTGGAGCTCTATATCTAAATAATATCATATACATAGATATCTATATCATATAACATATTGTGTGCGCCTCCAGACGATATTATGAATCACAAACGACTTTGTCGGGTTCTGCGACGTCTCTGGTTCTTCCACTTTCACATCAACCTGAAGTCGACTGAACCGCACGCTGCCTGCTGCCGGCTGCCCGCTGCCGGGCGATGGTGCCTCGCGGCAACCGGCGGCATGTCGCAGTTCATGTACTTTAGCGAGTCAAACCAAAGTTCCAATTCCTTCTCAACCATGGCTCAGATAACCCCCACGACAGTCACGTTGTGGAAATACAAGACACGTCAAAGAACCGACAAGAAACACTTAGTTAGCGTTAGTGTGTGTATTCACACACACACGTGGCGCTCGCACGGTCGAATCTCATTGGCGGGCCAACGTCTCTGGGCGGGCCAGGCAGAGTAAGGGGAGGAGCTGAGATTCCTGATGACGTCATGAGCACAGACATTCCAAATCAGCGCGCTTGAGCCTCCGTTTTTTCAAAGGCGAGCAGAACAGCTAGTGCTAGTTTTACACCAAACGCAAGTTTTAGCCACTGGGGGACCATAGGCAGGCTAGGGGAACTCATATTTATGTTAGAAAACCTCCCAAAGTGAGATTTTCATGTCATGGGACCTTTAAGTGATGAGGTGAAGATGTATTTATGGAAGTATATGGAATGCTCATTCTAACATCATACAAATAAAACCTTTTATTTAAGAGATTATATACTTATTAAGCCAAGTATTTTTCGGGAAAAACACCAATTCCTCTACACAATGCACCTTTATATGTATCACACTTGGTTACTCCTAGAATTTATCATATAAAGCGAATAAATATTGTTTATTTCCAACTTGTTTACAGCCTCTTAAATCAAACATTGTGTATGTAACTCACCATATAATCCTTGAATAATTTATCTGGGTCTTCGTTCAGTTAGACGCACAAGGACTTGAGGACACATGCACGTTTTGTTTCAATTGTGTCGTCCTGAGGGAAGAAAAATAAACTTGAGACAATATTCCATATTTTTGTTAATACTCTTATAGCACAGGGACAAGAGGCATAATCAACTCTTTAATACAAACCTTGGAAATGTCCACGATGAGATGGCTCATTTTACTTCCTTGCACTCCACCCTTGCCCTGAAATAACTCCATCAGGCGGGGAGTGTACCGGTCAAGAGCAGCAAAGAATGTTGAGATAAGAGGTACAGTTGATATGCGATGGAACTCCTTATTGATCTGGAAATACAATAATGCACATGTCACTTACCCTTTCAGAACCAACACAAAAATGAACAATGACCCATTAGTTGTTTAATCACCATCAGTGGAGAGAAAAAGGAACTGCTAATAATAAAACCTCAGTACACATAAGACAAGCACCTCTTTCGCATTGAACAGAGCTGGCCATCTGCTCTTGACGTCTGTAACCAAGGGCTCTCCTTCAAGGATTTCCTGCCTCCTGTATGAGAATGTGTTCTCCATTTTCAATGTCACAACAAAGTCATTGTTCCTCTTCTTATTTTCACCTTGAAGATAACAGTATGATGAGAACATGATTGGGTTGATTGTGGGTGTGAATACTTACAAACATTACTCCCATTATCCGTGCAAGTTAGTGTGTCTCTTCAGAGAAACCAGACGCAGGCATCCCACTGAATAGGCAGCTAACGGGTAGTCATCGAGTAGTTCCCCATGCTCAATCAGAGCCACCTCTCTCACATGTGACGTGTCCAATTCAAAAGCTCGAAAATGCTCTCTATACCAACTAGAGAACTTTTTTACAATAAAATGTATCTTGCCTTGCAAAATACAAATCTGCAGAATTTCAGCTAACTCGGGCAGACCAAATAATTGCCCATGGACAAGAATCATTCCTTTGTTGTAATTCATTCCATTGTATGAAGCAAAGTTTGTAATGTGGACATCAGTCTCATCTGGTAATCTTTGCTTAATAGCAGCTGCAATGTCACCTTGCAAAACATCCACGGGTACTGATGAGACACTTGTTACCGAAGTAGGTGTCCTATGGTGAAGACAGTGCAAGTCAGAGGCAATTGCAAGCTGATGTTTTCTTGCAAGAGTGAGAGATATGTTTTTGAAACAGTTGGTATGGCGAGCAATCTGTTTGAAGACACTATGTTTTGCCTCAAATCTCATAGTCCATGCATGGACAAGAGGGCCAAATTGGCGAATCAGAGCAGGATAGTGCTCCAAAAAATGATGTTTAGGGAGAAGACGGTTGTTGGGAAAAAGGTCTTGGTATCTCAGGCGATGTTCATCAATTTTGAACTCGAGGTAAGCTATTGACTCATCAGAGTGGACAGGGGCTACAACAAGCTCCACTATGTCCTTTAGATCCAAAACAACATGCCATACAGGTTCATCCTCCGGAACAAGTGGACCAATGATCAGAGGCAACAATCGAAGCAGAGCCCAATTCTCGTGTGCATTTCCACCAATGCTTTTTTTTACCGAGAAAGTCTGTGGTATTGCAGCAGGACGATTTGTTTTATCTGCCCATTTATATTCAAAAGTTTTGATCAAATTGTTAAGTTTTTCTAAAGTGAAATACTTTTTTGAAATCAAAAGAGAAAAACAATGAGCTAGCTCTACAGGTATAATGCCCTCAAAAAGATCATGGGCAAGATCTGGAGGATAACCTGCAGTAAGATGAAAATGTGATAGAGCCTTGCTCAGAACACATTCACGTTTAACACCACAGTATGCACTTGCCTTTTCCAGTGCACACTTTAAGTGTGCATCATGAAGTTCCAGCGTTCTGTGCTCAAAACGACCAGCTGTCAACGACTGAATTTCTGTTTTCTTAGCTGTACAGAATCTACAGATGTATTCACCAGAGAAACTTTCTACAAAACCTGCCAGGCCATGGGCACCTAGGTTATCAGCTATTACACAACTCACAGTGCCTTTGATACACTTATTCAATTGACTGATGAACAAACCATGCTCCTCCAGAATTACCAGATCTTTCAAAAGTGGATCCAACACTTCTTTGAAACCGAATTTCCTCAAATCGTCACTTTTACAAAGAACAGCTAAATAAATTGATGAGAGAGCAGAATGAGAGCCAGGCGGCAAATTGTCCAAAACCCAATACACCCCACAAAGCTTGTGCTTTTTGCGAGAGGTCCCAAGAGGATTACAAACCTCAAATTCGTCGATGTAAAGTTTTATGGAAAATCTCAACTCATCAACAGCTAGAAAGCTATTTGTTTTGTAATTTTCACCATCTCGAAAAGACCTGTAAACTCGTTGATCACCATGCAAAGCTTCTCTATTTATTTGAGCTGTGTGTTCTTCAATCACTTTATTCAGTATTTTATTGTGACTCAGTACTTCCTGCAATAACTGTAATAATGGGACATATTGAAATGACCTCCTTTGTTCCACAGATAAAATATACTCGGTCGCTTCAACAACTCTAAAATGAACCTTGTAATATTTTTTTCTTTTATAGGATGTGGCAAGAGGGCCAGACCTTTCAAAACTTTTAGAGACAGGGTTAGAGACGCATACAGAATTAGCAAGTTCTTCGACAACTGCCGGACCAATATTGAGGTTATGGCTCTTGAAGATTTCTGTAATTGTATGCTTTGTGACAGGTACACTAGCTGAACTTAGAAAATGCAACTCTTCCAGTAACTCATCCACACCTTTTGCAGGAATATGAAATATATGTTCTAATTTTAACAATATTGCTGCTATTTTCCGCTCAATAACTTCTGGCAGATTTTCCACAGCTCCAATTTCCTTTACTGTCACTGTCTCAGCCTCAACTTCATCAAATGACACATCAGCTGGATAGCCAGTCCCAACACCGTCAGAGGCAACCGGTCCTTCAACGGGGTTCACAAACTTAATCACACTGGTTTTAAAATCTTGCAGTGTGTGTGGATGATGCTTTCTCTTTTTGTGAGTGTTAAATGTACTATTAATATTGGTTTGGAAAGAGCATCCAAGAAATACACAACCAACCGTCTCACAACTTCGCAGATGTGTCCCAATGTGAACAAAAAAATCCCTCTCAGTAGAGAGGTCACTACGTCCGCATACCTCACATTTAAATGTTACTGAATTCAAAGCAGTCTGTGTAGGTTGGAATGAATGAGCTTTATAGACATGGGTTCGGAGTCCAGTCCACGTCCTGAATGTGCAAGGACAATTTACATATATGCATTGATATTGTTGGCCTCTCCCATAATGATGATGTAGTTTATAATGTTTCAGTAATTTGTACCTGCTAATCTCTCTGGTTACACAATGTCTGCACTGCCACATAGAGGTCAGGTCACTGTAACAAAAAAAATAAAGATTAGCAAATAATTCATATACAACATGTCAAGGGAATGTGATCTTGATAAATAAATAAGCAGGATATTTATTATGACGAAAAAGGACAGTACTTTGCATCCCCCCCACACATGCATGCCACACAACACGTTAATGGCGGTTTTATTGTTTTTTTTTTTTATTGTTATTTTTTGCTAAATAAGTGAGACTCAATATTGTTATTTCAAGCATCATTAAAACATTTAAGATATGATCATAGACAACATGCAAACTACATTTCCTCACATGAAATAGCAAGCTACAGGTCAGCACTTTTAACACATCTTCTGAGCGAAGAATCTAGGAATTTTGCAAGTGGACTTTTTATTTTAGCTTATATATTGATGCAGGTGATGAGTTTGTATTAACAGCACAATGTAGTATCAAATGTTGAACAGATAAAACTGAAGGAACTCTGTTAACAGCAAGGCCTTATAAAAAAATGTGAGCAAATACTCATAAGGCAACCTCAGGAATGAGTAAATTCAGTTTGCAAAAATTATTTAACACTGATATCAGCTTAATGTTATGTTTATTTATGTTTGTACAAATGGATAAACAATCTGATACAAATATTAACTTACCATGTGAGGCTAAAGGTATCAGCAGACAAAAATCTGAGCAGGGGGACAGCTACTTTTCTGATGTATTTCTGGTGAAAAAAAAAGAAAGATGAACAGTTTTAAAATGTTATAAACATGGCATCTGCCCGAATGCCAGACAGTCGCTGGCTCTAATATATATATATTATCGCGCTGGAGGCAACGCAACTGAAGATGAGAGATGAGACGCGACTAAAATGTTGGTGGTGTGCTATTTGGACATTCAAAATGCATGATATTTTCCAATCATTACCCTCCCGTAAGGTTCTTATGCAACGGAAACATGAAACAATGTTCACTCCTCCAGTAAATAGGACGGACCTTAGCTACAGAGGCGGGCCGTCAGGGCCAGCAAAGCCTTCTCTGCTGGACTAGAACCTTTCAGAACAATACATTATTTTTTATTAAATATATAATTGATACCTTTTAATATATATATATATATATATATATATATATATATATATATATATATATATATATATATATATTTATTTATTTATTTATTTTTTCATTCTATTTTAATAAGTTTGTTCACATAAGTCTAAATACGTATTTATTTATTTTTCCTTCAGTTGCGTTGCCTCCAGCACGATAATATATATATTAGCGCCAGCGACGGACTGGACGGTCTGGCATTCGGGCAGATGCCATAGGGGCCGCGGCCTCCCGTGGGCCGGCCAATCATGCTTGTCGGGTTCGCGCTGCCGCTTCGTCGCAAAATAGATAGAATGAAAAAATATATATATATATTCAAAGGTATCAATTATATGTCTAATAAAAATAATGTATTGTTCTGAAAGGTTCGAGTCCAGCAGAGAAGGCTTTGCTGGCCCTGACGGCCCGCCTCTGTAGCTAAGATCCGTCCTATTTACTGGAGGAGTGAACGTTGTTTCATGTTTCCGTTGCATAAGAACCTTACGGGAGGGTAATGATTGGAAAATATCATGCATTTTGAATGTCCAAATAGCACCACCAACATTTTAGTCGTGTCTCATCTCGTCAACGAAAACGAAACTTACATTTCGTCCTAGTTTTTATTATCAAAGAACTTTTTTTTAGCTCGTCAACGTGTCATTAAAACAACGAAATTAACACTGATGCACACGTGCACTAACACCATGGCTATGACCATGTGCTAGCACTCCCCCACTACCCATGCACACGTGCGCTAGCAACATGGCTATGACTATGTGGTGGCACTCCCCGCTACCAATGCACACGGTGGTGGTTGTATACACATACATTGCCATTTCTTTCAATACGAAGCACGAAAATCAACTTTGAGAATACTCGGGTGGTCCATGGGTGTAAATTATAGAAACCTAGCAAGGCGGAGTTGAGCTACTTACCGCTAACTAGGAAACGAGTGACAGAGAAAACTTGGGAAATGTATCATAAGGGCTAATAAGTACAATTTAACACTCACACGGTTAAATAATATACATTCGTGATTATAGATATGAATTACTTACCTCGTAAATTGAAGGATGCTATACGATAAATATGGAGCAAGTGCTAGTCGTCCGTATCAGTCCGTGTCATCCGGTCGGTCAAGGGCGGGAACGAGCATGCGCAATAGCTCACAGTACAACAGTCTGTAGCTGTGTTCGAAATCGTTCCCTATCCACTCACTCACTATTCCCTATATAGTGTCCATGATATAGTGCACTATTTAGGGAACAAACAAACGAGAATTCGGACACTACGCTTAAGATTTCTAAACGTCATTTGCGTCAGTAAATGCGCCGGGTATTTGTGTGACGCAGACAGATGCGCCAACATCATGTAAACAAACCGGTCACTCTCGACGAAAGCTGGAGGTTGTATTGATGTTGAATGTTACATTTCCTTGTTTAATTCATTTTGAATGTTAAATATTCTATGTTAAATCCCAAATAAATTGTTGACATTTCTAAACGAAAGCCGGAGACTCCATCATTAAATGTATTCGTTTTTGCGGTTATTCAGCTTCTTCTTCTCCTCCGGGAAAACACGACCGCATTGCATTGTGGTATACGGGAGTAACATGTAGGGTACATCTATGTACCCTATTTTAAGTTCACTATATAGTGCCCTATATGGTGGACCACTGAGAATTCGAACACCCTACAAAATGGCGTGCACCCTATTTAGTGCACTACATCCATGATAGGGAACGATTTCGAACACAGCTATGATTAATCCACTTCTCATTGGATTGATATATATGTTTCTGATTGATCTGCATTTTCTTCAAATCAGCTATTATGAACAAGAATGAATCATGTAATGACGAAAAACATGTTTCAATCATTTCATGTTAACATAATTCTAGCTTGCTAATCAAACACATGCCCTAGTTCATTTTTTTGAGTGAAGGCAGGGCAATAAACAGTTTGATATGCCCGGCTCGCGGAAGGTTACCGGTAAGCCGTCCACGAGCCGGGCATATCAAACTGTTTATTGCCCGGCCTCTCTGTGATTATTCCTTACTTAGGCCCTAGGCACCCCTAGACTGGGGCATAATCCCCAACTTCATACTGTAAGCACCACAGATCATTTATTTTTTCGCTCACGGCAATGAGACCTAAAACAAAATGGAAACGTCCTTTCTGGCTGATCTCTATTATAAATAAATATGAAGACATATTGTTAATGAACGTTAAGAATTGGGGGGGGGGTAGTTTGACGAGGGGTTGGGGGTTTCACTCCGTCTGCGCACGGCACCTTCTCAACGAGCAGATGTGCGCCTGCAGCCAGAGGGGGCGCCAAAATACCTATTCCCCACACAATGTTATGTAGTACTTCATTGATAACCGCTACGCAGCGCGATTTTTTTTTAACTGCTCGTGGCGCCCCCCATGTGACTTGGCGCCCCCCACAAATATGCCGCCCCGGGCGGCTGCCTGGTTCGCCCGTACCTAAAACCATGATTGTATTCTGATCCTGGACACGGCTGTTTCTGTCTTGTTGAATATGCACCAAACACAAAACTATTTCCAATAAAAAAAATAAGGCCAAATTGATCAAACAGAACGAGCTAACAGACAAACATTGTTTTGAAATGTAACGAAATCCATGGCCTTAATAAAATATGAATAGAGACAATGACAGTAAACCGTGCAAATGGCTTACCTCTGAAAGCAAGAATCCTTTGGTCTCTGAGATTAGCTCCTTGCTAGCTAGCTAGCCAACGTGGTTGTTGCGTGATACAGGGCATGGGTGAGCGAGAGGGAAGGGCGAGGAAGGAAAATTAGTATAAGTAGATAATTTGACGTGTCTTAAAATAGCATTAAATAACAGGAAAATAGTTCAAAAGCTCAACATAATTGTCGCATTGAGCAGACCACTTTGTCCTTTTGGTCGAGGCAAACCCAAACTCTGTATTGTAGGCTACGACGGAGTATTAGGGCCACACGTGAAGAAAATAAATATTTTTGCCGTGACGAGATTAAAATCGACACGTAGACTTTAAAGTCATCATGTCGACATTAAACTCGAAATGTCGAGAATAAAGTTGAAATGTCATGTCGACTTTAATCTCGACGTGTCGACTTTAAACTCGAAATGTCGAGAATAAAGTTGAAACATCATATCGACTTTAATCTCGACGTGTCCATTTTCCGTTCCTCTGTCAGCACGCAGACGCTCCGGGCATCCTCCCAAGCGTGCAGCGGATGACACGAATTGCATTGATGGTTTTAGTCGCTATATTGTTTGGATGGAGGCCTACACCACAAACAATGACCCCAGGGTTATTGCCGACTACTTCGTGTCATCCGCTGCACGCTTGGGAGGATGCCCGGAGCGTCTGCGTGCTGACAGAGGAACGAAAAATGGACACGTCGAGATTAAAGTCGATATGATGTTTCAATTTTATTCTCGACATTTCGAGTTTAATGTCGACGTGACTTTAAAGTCGACGTGTCGATTTTAATCTCGTCACGGCAAAAATATTTTTTTTCTTCACGTGTGGCCCTAATACTCGTAGTCGTAGTACTGACTTCGAATCACAGCAACAAAGCTTAATTTTGACGTTACAGCAGAGTAAGGTTGACATTATTGGTAACAAACGCGAAATAATGTTCACATGCTACTGCATCTTGGTTTAACAGTATCTGTTAACGAATATAATGAAAAGTTATTTACCTTTTGGGAAGTGGCAGTCCCAGAAATGTGCTGACTGCATGTGCTGACAGACGTCCATGTGGCGCAAAATGCCCGCTCGGCAGAAGTGTAAGGTTATAAGAGCCAAAGACCAGTGCTGATAAAATATAATTAAATACTACTAAGGGGATCACAGCAGATTTTTTTCGGACATAAATAGTAAAATACAATTACCTAATAAAAAACATTAAATTGATTGAATTCAGCTAAATGTGTATCCAAACTGCTTTAAGTCTTTTTTATTATGTAAAGGTTGCTACTGTTTATTTATCAAATATGAATTAACCCTATTCCCTTTTTTTTACTGTGTAAAATGATTAAAACCAAAGATCTCTGAATGGGTCAAATTTATAGATTTTATGGAACTTTGATCGTCCTCATAAAATACAATTAAATACTACTAAGGGAATTACAGCTGATTTTACTCCATCAAAAAATAGTAAAAAACAATTAATAAAAACACAAAAGGTATTGAAAACCACTCAATGTGATTCAAAACTGCACAAAGTCTTTTTTATAACATAAAGGTTGCTATCTTTTATCTATTGAATATTAATTAACACCAGTCCCAGTTTTTACAGTGTGGGCAGGCCAAGAGGGAGAGACGTCGGAGAACCCGACACAGTCTATTCATAATATTGTAATGACCACGGAAGAGGCAGTGAATGAAGTATTGATTAGACAGCGATTTATTAGAAACCTAATAAATCGTTGGAAAGGCAAGACCGGTAACCATAGCAACGCCGGTAAACAAACCTCGCGAAGCCCAATCCAGGTCTTACTGAAGGCATTTAATGGTCAAAATATTATTAATAAATATTCGAATATATTCGAATATTAATAAACAAACGAACATCGAATATGATTATTGGGCAAAAGTCAAAGCCCTAACACACACACACCAACGTTTGCGGTGAAAAATGCTTCTGCACATTTCACCCCGTCTTCGCAAGGTTGTTGGGCGCAGCAAGCTTTATAAAAAAATAATATATAAAGCCCTGCATGGGCCCTGCAGGAGCAGTAAGGAGGAGGCAAGAAAAGCCATATGTTCAGAAGGACACTTCATGTTCTGAAGAAGGTTCATGTTTTAAAGTCGTTCATGTTCAAAAGAGCCATTCATGTTCAAAAAAGCATTCATGTTACAGAACTGTTAATAGTAAAGCTTGATATTTGTACTTTTTTGTGGAAAACTTGATGCGGCCCAGCCTCACCCAGAATCTGCCTCCAGCGGCCCCCAGGTAAATTGAGTTTGAGACCCCTGCTCTAAACCAATCAAACACCGAACCGCAGATCCAGGTTACGGTGAACATAAGGCTTCTCGTTTTTAATGCTGATAATAAATGTGAGGGACTCACACGATTAAGTTGAACACAAGTTGAACACCTCTCCAATGTGAGGGACTCACACGATTAAGTTGAACACAAGTTGAACACCTCTCCAGTCGCGGTAAAGGTATTTAATTAAATAATCTAGACCTTTAATTGGTCTAGATTATCTAAGAGAGTCTAAACAACAGTCTTTAAAACACAGTTTACAATTTATGTAACCTTTATTTGATTTGTTTAAATACCAAAAAGGGGAGATTTCACTGCTTTTTTTTTTGCATCTGGACCATCTTAGAACTTTTTGCAAATGATGTGCCAATTGTGAACCCATATCGCGGAACAGCCCGAGATGAAGCCTCGAACTTCACACGCTACGTCATTTCGCCTATGTGAATCCTACTCGATACGGAGCTTTGCTCGGGGGAGGAGCCGAGGTACTCTACACACGCCCCGATGCCTCGACCCAAACCAGGGCCCCGTTTCCCGATATCGATGGATCTTCGCTCGTAAGATCATTCTCCCGATGGATCTTGCGATCCATCGATAATTTCTTTGTCGCGTTTCCCGAAACTCCTCTGAACGTGAACGCGCATTCGCTGCACTCACGACGTCGTAGGATTGTAACTGTCTACTGACACGGTGCTGAAATGGGCTCCGTAGGAGGGGGAGACGCAGGAATGTCGCAGGAAAATTGTGTTAAAAAGGGTTAAAATATATCCCCATCAAGGACAACAGCAGAGTAGCCTACGAAAAAAATAGACTGCAATTATATGAATGCTAAAGACATTAAAGCACAATTGATTAGGCTTAAACCGACATATATCAGTCCTAATCCTGAGCGCACGATCGGGAGGTGGAAGTTGCGCTTTAGATGCCTTCACAAGTCCAGCGGAGGGCTCCAGTTTTCGCCGGCCAAGTCATGCGCCGTGATATGTGTGACGGCTATGTTGCACAACATTGCAGCTAAGGCTGGGGTGGCTTTGCTTGAACCGGAGGACGTTGAGGACGATGACGACGAGGAAGATCGGTGTGAGGACGGCCTCCCTCATAACTACGCGGCTGGTTTTCATGCGCGTCGAAGAGTGATTTCGACTTTTTTTTAACCCCCTCCACCCTCCCACATGTCACTAAACATTCCCGTCAACGTGACCAATCCCCACCATATCCCAGCCTTTTGCCTGCTCCTTTGCTTGTTTTTTTATAATTTTTTTTATTTCTTTATTTTTATTTCTTTTATTTTTTTTTAATTAAAAATTTTTTTAACATTATTTTATGCTACGTTTTATGAGTAGCCTATGTCAGTCTGCACAAATCCCCACACTTTCTCTCACACATTTTGAGTGCCCTGCCCACGCAAACATTTTCTGGACTGTCCCGTTTTATTTTGGCCATTTTAACATCTTTATTAATAAATTAATTAATAATCTTTATTAATTACCAAACTAAGAACATAAAGGCGCAATGCGTTTTAATAAAACGCATCCAATAGACGGAATGTCCGATGGTGACGCCACTGAGGCTATAGCTGACGATGCTCTTAGCGTCCTACGAGTACCTACGAGCACCCCTGGAGTACTCGTTAGCTACGAGGGTTTTCAAGACGTTCGTTCCCAACGATGCTTTCGGGAAACGCGGTGAAAACTCTACGATGCCCTTTCGACGCACTTCACGATCCACTTAGGCTAACGACGCTTTCGGGAAACGGGGCCCAGAGCTATAGAGAGAGAGAGTTGCGACACGCTATGATCTCGCCGACAGGGTGGTCACGTGGTTGTCACGTGGTTCATGTAAGCCTCAATAGTTCCAAACACGCCGCGCAGTCAATGTTATTCTATGGGACGACAGCAGAGATTTCAATATTGAATGGTAAATATGAATGAAAAAAACACATACATGTATTTGTCTGACTGTTATGGCATTATTGCATATTTGTTAATGTCAGTTTTACATTTAGAGTGGTAGGGGGACAACTGAAAGCTATCTATAAGTATTACTTAGATACGTTTTTAAGTTTGAGGGAAAGCTTCACGTTCGTGTTAGCATACTGGCTTAGCCTTAACTTTTACCCCACATCTGTATTGATATCAAAGTATTCAAGATGTTCTACCATGATCATTTTAAGATATGAGCCACACAAAGTATCAAATATATTAAAGAATAACAACTCATTACACTTGGATGAATGAAATAGTATTTTTTTTAATTAAACAATTAGTGTGACACGAACAAGTGAGTGCGATTGTGTGAACAGATTCAACAATGGACACAGCAGGGAACACTATATACTTAGGGCAAACCATTAACATATAACATTGCAAATATACTATACTTTATGCCATTACAATACTTATAATAGCCCTGAGCAAATTCAAAATTGGTTTAGAACAATGGTCATACCATGGTTGGCTGTGCAGCGTTTGGATGCTCCAATCGGTCCGAGAAGGGTTACCACATGTATGGCTTCCCCAAGGACCAAGAGCGCAGGAAGAAATGGATGGCAATGGTCAGCCGTCAAAACGTACAAGTGACAGGGGTCAGCAACAGTCAAACTATGTAATGTAAGTAATGTTCACAACACTTGATAACATTTCAAAGGGCATAATAATTCTAAGAATTATGACATTTCAATGATAGTTGAAGTGCAATGGAAACTGATCTTACAAGCCTACCTACAGGTACACTTTGAACTAATTCACTGCCACAAAAAGAAAAGGGATGTTGAAGCTGAGGCCCGATGCGGTACCAACAGTTTTCCTTCATCGCCCTAAGCCGAAGAGGAGGAAACCCCCTTCTGTGAGGGTGCCTCCAGAACCAAGTGCAACGGACCACACATATTTCACCAAATTAAACTTCGGTATGATCCATGCAGCTAACAATATTCCCCATTTCAAGTAATTCAAGGATAGACTACACTCCTAATGAGATTGCATAATTCATATTTGTACATTCAGTTTAAGAAACAACCAGAGGTCAGGGATTCTCTGAGGATTTGCACACAATGTGGATAATCGACACATTTCTACCCAATTAACAATTGCCGGTAGATCCATTTATACATTTTATTGGTTTCTGATTGTGGCAGATGATTTAATTCACATTACAGAAATGTTTCGCTTTAATTAATTTTCTTACATTGGAGATGACAGTAGTTGCAAATGCAAAGGCAAAATACATATAACAGCAACATTACCTTAATTATTATTATTTTTTTTAAGAGATTGAGGGAGAAATTGAGGTGGATTTCAAGAGCGATGAAAAGGACATGACAGGAGACAGCGAGAGCAATCAAGTGGGCCACTTTGCCAGGGGCAGGTGATTCAGGGGCAGGTGATCCAGGGGCAGGTGATCCAGGGGCAGCTGCTCCAGGGACCAGACTGCCAGGGACTGATGGGGCGACTATGGAGGACCTAATAAGGCAACTAGAAAAGGAAAAATTAATGAGAAGGAGAGCAGAGAGGGCTCTTTAAGAACAAAAAAGAATAAATTTGGCACCAAGAAAGAGAAACAATTCAGTCAACAAGATGGTTAAAACTAAAAAGCCATACAGGTTAAATTCACCACCCATCATAATCAGCATTGTTGATTATGCTGATTAAGCATCTGTAGGGCTTAATGTGCTGAACATCACCCTTTCCAGGATATAATTAAACAAACACTTATTTCTATTAGCTATCGCATCATAAAACCCATCCTTAAATCAACCGAAATGATCATAGTAATCCAACATAAATAACTAACTAAATAAAAGTTAGATTCACTACTGAACTTCGTAATTGTTGGTGTAGATACCTTCACATGGCGAAGTCGAGCTCACAAAGTAGCAGGCAATCGGTCGTCTACCAAGACAAATATATATATAATTACGCCGTGCATATTCAAATAAATACCAGTATATGCATCATAAAAGGACCTCTAATACAATAGACAGTTGACAATTCAAAAGAGGTAGCTATTTAATCAATTTACCCCTGGAGATACCTTCACAGATGGCGAAGTTGAGCTAACAAACGAGCAGGCAAACGGTCGTCTACCAAGATAAATATCTATATAATTACGTTGTGCATTTACAAATAAATATCAGTATATGCATCATAAAGGGCCTCTGATACAATATAGACAGTTGACAATTCAAAAGAGGTAGCTATTTAATCAATTTACCTCAGAAGTTACTCGACGGCCAGCTATGGAAATGAATGATCTCCTACGCCGTAAAATGGTTGTTTGGAACTATTAGAGGCTCCATACCCCGGAAGTAGGCACTACAACGGAGTCCAATGGAAGTGTCGCCACTCTGTTATATCTACCACTCTGACCCAAACCATAACATCAATACCAATAGCACAAGCATTAGAGATTAAACACTTCTTTATAATAAGATAGCTTGATTGTAGAATAGGCCTGGTCTCTCTGTCTCTCCGTCCGTCCCTCTCTCTCTCTCTCTCTTTCTCTCTCTCTCTCTCTCTCTCTCTCTCTAGAGAGGGACTCTGAACTGTCAGTAAGTTTATAGTGCAGAGTCTTGCATTAATATACACTCAGTAAATAGATCTGCACAACCCGGGCTCCCTTCCATAAGTAGCTCCGTATGCCACACAGGCAAGGTCAAGACAAGCCATTCAATTGCTTGTGAAATAAATGTGTCTAAGTATCGGAACAGGGACACAATATTTAACCATATCTACATGGCAGCTAGAGATAAGATGCTAAACATAGACTCAAACCGATTTAAAATACCGTTAGCCCAGAAGAGCATGGGCAGGGACATAAACACACGATCAGAAAAGTTACATCAAAACTCATACTTTATTTATTTTTTATGTATAGCAATACCATTTACATATTAAATAACACTAGAATAGAATGCTTTGATATAGCTTTCAACAAAACCAAACATCTTTTTTATCTTCATTTAATGTTACAAAAGAAGAGGGCCACCTGTCTGCGATGGGAGATGGAGGGAGGAAGGGAGGACAGGAGGTAATTTATCCTCACTTTCATGGGACAGCCAAGTCTGAGCCTCTGGAGGAGTGGAGCCAGCCAGAGGGAAAATGTTTGAGTAACTTCACATTCACCACCTGGCACTCAATGGAAGTTATGGAGGAACAACTGGGATTTGATGAAGAACCACAAACAAACAGTTTTCCTTATTTTACCACCACCATAAGGGTTGACGCTAAGTTGAAATAAGAGAGAGAGAGAGAGAGAGAGAGAGAGAGAGAGAGAGAGAGAGAGAGAGAGAGAGAGTGAGAGAGAGAGAGAGAGAGAGAGAGAGAGAGAGAGAGAGAGAGAGAGAGAGAGAGACAGAGAGAGAGAGAGAGAGAGAGAGAGAGAGAGAGAGAGAGAGAGACAGAGACAGAGAGAGAGAGAGAAAGAGACAGAGACAGAGAGAGAGAGAGAGCTTAATATGAAAATATAAATTCTATGATTATATACCTGAAATACCTGTGTTGGAGGAACACCCTGCAAGCGTACGTTAACACAAGAGAATCCACAAACAGAGGAGTTGCTGATTTATTCACAGAAGGAGTTGGGCTATGGCAGTTTCCTCGAAGGTTGAATGACAACCTAATGTCAACCCAAATTTTGTCAAATCTAACTATTCAGGTTGAACAATTACAACTTGCTCAGGTCATCTGAGCAAGGGCTCCAGTCTCCAGTTAAGCTTCACAATAATTTGTATTGATAGTTTAAAAGGTGTCAGCATTTGAAGGCAACAAGGGAACAGTGATGGTTAGTGAAGGACTCACAAGGAGGCGGAGGACTCACTATGAGGAGGACTCACTAGGCGGACTCACTAGGAGGACTCACTAGGAGGACTCACTGGACTCACTAGGAGAAGGGAACCCTCAGACAGACAGAATACTGGTCTGGCTGGATACTGGGAGACTTGTTTGAATACATGATTTATCTCGGTTTTTCTAATTGAACACATTGCAGCTTTGTCAAAACATGTAACCTTAAACAGACACACACAACATTTGCAATGTCTATGAATGCTAATGCGTAATGAAAAACATTGAACATTATAATCTTGTCAAAAAAAGAACGCATGAATGCAAATAATGCATAATATCTCATGGATATTTTGTGCAAATCCTGTGTCAACAACAATAGGCTGAAAAAACGATGTTGACAAAATGAAGATATTTAAATGTACAGAAACTTGCATCAAATCACCAGCGCCTCCACTCACTGCCTCTCTCCAAGATTTCTAAAACCAAAGAATGCTCGTACGTACTGCGAAGTCTGGACCAATCATGGTTTTGTGTAGCAAGAACAAAAGGGTGAGGTGTATGACCTTTGCTTGTTTACAATGCGATGATTTGAGTCTTTGGTAAAAGTGGAAACCTTAAACAGCATTTACCCTTAACATTAATAATAAACTAGAAGACATTTAAATGTGGGTGTTATTGTCCTGTAAAGTCCTTCATATTTCAAGTGTTTATTTAATATCATCAGTCAGAGCAAAATAAGAACTGTACAACAGAAGGTAGAGAAGTAAACGTTGTGTCCAAATGTATAAAATAATATAACTGCGTGTGTGTGAAGATGTGAGGGTGTGTGTGAAGATGTGAGGGTGTGTGTGTGCTCATGTGAGTGTGTGTAGGGTTTATTCATAGTCATGGTAGCACTACATAAAAGATAGTAAAATATAAATTACCTTAAACTTGGGAAAAACTATTTTTGAATCATCTCTGAGTGGAGAGAGAGAGAGAGAGAGAGACAGACAGACAGACAGACAGACAGACAGACAGACAGACAGACAGACAGACAGACAGACAAAAAGGGACAGAGGGACAGAGACAGAGCGAGAGATAGACAAAGAGAGCGAACACTTGGATAAATCATCATGTAAGGGAACAGAAGCTATGTACAAAAAGCCTTAAAGAAAGAACAGAAGAAACTCCAGATCACTCTTGTTCCAACTCTCAACACTTGGCACTCCTCCTCAAGGTAGAACAACGATGGAACCCGGGTTTCTGGTCACACCGCTGGTTCATCCGTTCTTCTTCTGAGTTTCCTGCTCATGGAGGCCGTCAGCGTGGGGTCTCTGTGTCGGTGGGCGGTGTGGACGTATACACAAGGCTGTGAGTTTGGATGGCCTAGCAGCATAGAAAACAAGGGTAAGGGGCCCCAGAGCCCAACGCGAGGGCCTAGTTGGGCCCCCACGTCCTAGCTAGTGAAGAGCTTAGCTAGGGGAGGCCATCGTGTGTTCCCAAAACAAAACAAAAACAGAGATTGACTGGTCCAAGGATGGAGGCCACAAAGGACATGTACAAAATCCCAAAACGTATTATGATAAGGATATATTTATATATGTATACATACAGTATTTCCATATATTAAAACTCATAATAATAAAAATCATACAAAGAAATCATAAAAGTTCACAGTTGCAGTTTCACCACTTGGGTATGTTGACATGGGTGTGTATGGTTAGCCTTGGGGTAGTGAGAATAAGCCTAAGAAATAAAAACAATGGAACGGTACAAAGCAAGCACTACTTCTCTTTGCGGGATTTGAACCACGCTCTCATGTTGTGGGATAAATAAGTGGTATATGAGTCACATGAGCCGAGTGGAGTTGGTTTATGCTGAGTGGAAAAGAACAGCATTCAAGTGGCTGAGGCCCGTGAGTAGTCTCCTCATTTCAATGTCACTTTACACAAACAGACCAGTAGGGGGCACACGAAACAATGTTCTTCACAGAAGCCGTTGGTTTAGGGCAACAATAGCCATGGAATGTTAAAATAAAAAACCAAAGGAGAAGAAAAAAAGCCAAGTAGGTCAGCTTTAGTATAGGCAGTAACACTGACGTTATATAGTGCACACAAGAACAGACAGCAAGTGTTTCTCGTCGCGGTCGCCACTGTTGGAAAAAAAACTGCAGGTGCAAACCCCTTTTCAGTAGAACGTTAAGACAGAAAATGGCAAGAGAAAGAAAAATAAATATCAAAACTTTTCATCAGTGTAAAAAAGTAATCAGGATATCCATATGAACCAAGAGTCTGGCAGAAAAGGCCTCAAAAAGTCTGGTGTCCACACTAGTCCTCCTGACACTACAAAGGTGGGTACTCCCTGGTCCGCGTGTGTGTGTGTGTGTGTGTGTGTGTGTGTGTGTGTGTGTGTGTGTGTGTGTGTGTGTGTGTGTGTGTGTGTGTGTGTGTGTGTGTGTGTGTGTGTGTGTGTGTGTGTGTGTGGGGTGGGGGGTGCGGTCCCGGGGGCCTGGGGAGACGAGCGCATGGCTCCGGACCCTGTAGTTAGTGCTGCTGCCCTGTGGCTCTCAGACCAGTGACTCCAAGTTCTCGTACTGGTCAGAATGGTCTGACATGGAGGCCATGGTTCCGTTCAGGTCCCGGGTCAGACGCGGGACGCTGGTCTCCTTGGTGCTGACCAGGCTCAGCAGGGCGGTGTAGAGGAACTGGTACTGGTCCTGTGGGCGGAGCAGGAGTACAGAAAGAGGAGGCATCAGCCGTCCTGAATGTAATCACCTAGATAGCGTCTCTACCAGACAAACTGCCCCTACACACCCATGCTGTGGATCCACCTTAATCATTAACCACTGCTTAAGGGCATCTGGTCCAGACATATGAACACACACACATACACACACACACACACACACACACACACACACACACACACACACACACACACACACACACACACACTTATTCACACACTCATGGACGCAGGAAGACACACACACACGTACACACACACGCATGCACATACTCAAGAACAGACACGCACACACACACACACTCACCCATACCCACACACACACATGCACATACGCAGGAACACACACATACACAAACCTTTATGCAGAGTTATTACAGATGGCAGAAGGAGGTGACCTATCAGTATCAGCCACTTGCAGTACGACGACTTAGCTAGACCAAAGAGTACATTTATAGCACATTCAAAATGAAAAGAGAGTTAACATGAAATGGATCCTCCTGCACCGGTCTTACGATGTGTGTGAAGACGCCGGGCCGCATGAGGTTGATCATCTTGGCCACCTGGTAGACGTCCACAGCACTCTCGCTCTTCAGCTGCTGGGACAGGGTGCTGAGGGCACACATCATGCCCGCCGACACAGCGCCCCACCTGGGTAGGCACAGACACACACAGGGCTTAGGCTGGAGGCCACCTCATGGCAAAGACTTTAGAGAAGAGCGAGCCACTAAATAATACTTCTGTTACATGGCTGCCATCTAAAGGTTGGATAGCAAGCAGGCAGAAACACAACCATGATCACATGACGTGTTCCATACTAAATTGACGTGGTAAGTATTTGGGCCGTAGCCTAATCTGGATTTGTGAATCATTTATGGCTATCAAATGGATCCGTTTAATCCACCATGACGCTATGCTGCATCTGTGTTCCTTCTCTGCTCACATTTTTACTGAATCAAATTATTAAACATCATCTTTGAACATCCCTCCAACCTAATGTTTGTCAAAATTAAGATTTAAGAGGGACAAACATCAGATGGATTACTTCACCATTGGTATTGACAACATGACCCCAAGCTCATTCTAGGCCCCCTGCACAGCAAGTGATCAGCCAACACGTCAAGTAACGTTTCAAAGCTCTCCACATGGGGGCCTTGCTCACAAGCAGAAGCTCAGGTGTATGTCAGCACCGTCGTCCTGTTTTGTAACAGAAACACAACAGCATGCTAGCCCTGACCGGGCCTGACATGCTTCAATGTGCTGAGGAGACGCTGCAATCGTGTCCCCCTGACCCACGGTGTTTATCCAAACCAAGGATGTTATTAAGGAGAGAAGGGTGTGGGAACTCAGAATGAATACCTATTTGGAGGGAAGATGTTTTTCAGGATACCCCTCTCTACAGTATGTTTCTACACACTTGGCCTGGCCTGGAGAGGAACAGGCTAGGGGATTAGGAGCTCCACTGGGTGAGGGGCCTGGCCCCGGGCCGCACTGAGTGCCTTTACAAACCTAGCATGTCTCCTCTTCTATTAAGGGCCCGGTCGGGAGCGACGGAGGGCCCGGCTAAAGGCTGCTCTGAATAACAAGCATGTAGACAATTACCTCAGACGTTTGGCTGACACCGCGCGGATGACAGGGCCACGGACACGACATGAAGAGCTCAATTAGTATCCCTTAAAGCTGATCTTCATTATTCTAATGAATAAACATGGCGGGCCCACTGGATTGGGGTTGTTCAACCACTCTAATGCGTGTCAATACTTAACTCAAACTTTATTATCCCTAATTGGGCCACCTTCTGGAGGTTACTGGCAGTACACGGCTGCAGACCGGAGCTCACGGAGCAAAGACAGGCTCACTGTTTTAGAAGGCCTTTTGGTGGACCTACGACGCCCTCCAGCTGGTGGACACCAGGGAGATACAACCTTTACTTAAACAGAGCACCCCTTGGAGCTCCAGGTACACTGGCCAAGTGTACGGACAACACAAAACATTACAGAGTGGTAACAGATCAAATGTTCAGCATTATAAAATAATGTAAAGAGTAAAAGGTACGACTATTACTCACTTATGAAAGTCATACAGTAAGCAGTAGATAGACAATCAGTTTTTTTTCCTTTACATTATTTTGCAATTGATTCCCTCAGTGTGGGGCTCAAACTGTAAAAGAGCTTTTCTTCTACTGACATAAGACGTGCAGGCAGTTTGAACTGTGAACCCGGGAACAGTGAACAGGGAATGTGGGAAAGGGTGGAGGTGGTTAAGGGTTAAGTGGTTAAGGGTTAAGTGGTAAAGGGTGGAGGTGGTTAAGGGTTAAGTGGTTAAGGGTTAAGTGGTAAAGGGCGGAGGTGGTAAAGGGTGGAGGAGGTAAAGGGTGGAGGTAAAGTGTGGAGGTGGTAAAGTTTGGAGGTGGTAAGGGTGGAGGAGGTAAGGGTGGAGGTGGTTAAGGGGACACTGACTCATCGTGGACGATGGTGGGCCCGTCTCTCGTGGCGGCCTGCTCCTGGATGACCTTGAGGAGCTCGAAGTTGCTGCTGAGGGGGGCGTCAGGGCGGGGCCACTTGGGGCACTGGAAGTGACGGACCTCCAACACATAGTCGTCCTGAAGGGGCACACACAAACACACACACACACACACACACACACACACACACACACACACACACACACACACACACACACACACACACACACACACACACACACACACACACACACACACACAAACATAGTGATGCGTCAGTATTACCCTCCTCTTACGGCCCTCCTCAGCATGCGGGGGAGGCGTTTTGCGGGGGACAGTCCTGCCTCATGCTCACACTTCCTCAATCTGAGGCTGGATATTAATTCTGGTTCAAAGCAACCTTCAGGATTCAACTTTCACAAGCTCACTGAATTTATACCCGAAGGGACTGGTGTTGATTAAGAGGAGAAACAGAAACATGGCAGGGACCTGACTTCCTGAGAACTTGACCCAGACACACAGAGAGACAGAGAGACAGCAACATGCACCAGACCTTCTCCTGAACACATAGAGAGACGGGAGACGGAGGGACAGCAACATGCACCAGACCTTCCCCTGAACAGACAACAGAGAGACAGACACAGTCCAGACCTGTGTGGCCTCCAGGATAAAGTCGTGGATGCTGATCTGCTCCTCGTTGGACAGACACAGGCGGTCTTTACTGATCAGGGTAACCATGAAGGCCTCACAGTTCATAGGCTCCTCTCTGCTGGGCCAGTACACAAACTGATCCTCTGCCTGCTAGAGGAACCACAACACACCGCTGGATCATGACACTGATGTGTGTGCAGTGTTGGGAAAGTTCACTTTCTACGTGAACTAGTTCAAAGTTCAGTTCACAAATTTTAAAATGAACTAGTTCAGTTAACAATCATAATTCAAAATTTTGAAATAAGTTCAGATTCTTATTTTTTTCAATATGTTACTGTTTCGTAAATCCCATTGATTTCTGTTGGAAGAATCATTGCTTGTTGGGCAGAAACGCAAAGGGGGGGTGTTCACGTTTGGTTGTAATCCTTTCGCTCGGTTCTAGCCCTACTGTTGAGACGGAGAACTGAGTGAAAAAAGACTACAACCAAACGTAAACAGCCCCCCTTTCTGTTTCCGGCCAACAAGCAATGATTCTAGGAGGTATTCTAGTCCTCTGAGCTATGAGCCAGAGAGCTAACGTTATGGATTGTACATATTTATAATTCGAAATTGGTACCACAGATACTCTAGGGCCTATAGCATATAACCAAGTTGTCTGATTACAGTTTAATTCATTTTTCACTATTAAACAGCTCTCGTTTTGAAGAATAATCACAGCGCCATTCGTTTCAATGGGTATCGCAACGGTCTATACTTTCAACATAAAGTGGACACATTTATAATTATAAATTTGTCCCAGCCATTATACGGCAGATACTATAGGGCCTATAGCATATAGCCGCGTTTTCTGATTACAGTTTGATGTAACAGTAAGCTGACAACACCGCAACTGCAAATTAACCACACAGAGATAACCATGGCAACCGGTCAAACAACGCAGCGTTCTGCACACGCATCCGCCGTGTTGGTAAACAAATAACCCCCCTATTAAACGAAGTTAAACCGAGTGAGCGTGGCGATCACAGACACCAGAATGAATGAGTTCACAGTAACGTTCATCAGGCAGTAATACAGTACGTTCAGTTCACGTTCGCCCGAAATATGAATGAGTTCATGAACTATCGTTCAATGAACAAGCGTTCAATGAACAAGTGTGTCTCTTTTTTTTGTGTTTTTGTCTGTGTGCGCATGTTTTAAATTGGTGTGTGTGTGTGTGTGTGTGTGTGTGTGTGTGTGTGTGTGTGTGTGTGTGTGTGTGTGTGTGTGTGTGAATTGCATACCAGTCCATTACTTGCCGGTAGCATGACAATGATCTGTGCATTGTGGTCCCAAATCATTCTCCAGAAGTCTTTGGTGGTGTGCGGCAAAGGATGCTGGGTAATGATGAACTCGTTGCTGCGGTAGTACCCCTGGTGAGCATCAGGAGATCATGTTGTTACCTTTCTATCATCCTCATATTGTTACAGAGTGGTGTGAGCTGATTGGTCTGTAGTAAAATCCACAACAGTCGCTGCAGAGTAGGTCTAAATCAATGTGGTTTGCTAGTCTATTGTCTTATAGTGTTTTGGTTGTGATACATTTTCTTTATATTAATAATCAATTGAATTTTCCTCCATCAAAGCCTCATCTAACCTTTGTCTCTATCTGTTTTCAGCACTGACCATACATACTACGCGGCTGACAGGTGACTGATAGACAGACGGCGGAGAGGTGCTCACCATTATGTAAGAGGCGTTGATGTAATCACTGCCTTTGACACCGGGCAAAGGGACCAGTCCCACCCGGGCTCGTTCCGCTGCCCGGCCGGGAGAGAGAGAGGCAGAGAGAGAGGCAGAGAGAGAGAGAGAGAGAGAGAGAGAGAGAGAGAGAGAGAGAGAGAGAGAGAGAGAGAGAGAGAGAGAGAGAGAGAGAGAGAGAGAGAGAGAGTTATTGATCAAAGGCTCTCAACACAGGTCTGATAGTACAGTTTCCCCTGGCTGTTTGAGTAACAGGGCAGCCAGGGACGATGTGTTGGGTAACACCACAGATGAAGGCAGATTACATCTGAAATGTCAGTGAGGGAAAAAAGGTCTAAAAATCATCGTTTCATAAATGAAAACATACCCTTTTTTTTCTTTAGCTGGGGAACCATCAAAATAATAAATGAGCCCTGTTTTGTAGTTGATATTTGGATCCATTATTTATTCTTGTTGTTTTTGGCTGACATGTGAGTGCCCTTCATCCCAGAACATGTGAAGAACTCTGAGGATTTTAACCTGGGTCGTATATTGAAATCAGGTTGGGTGTGAGGCACTAATGCAGGCAGCATCTTGAACTAGTACAGTGTAGGACAAGTCTTGTTCTCGCTCTAGGTAAAGTCTCGTTCTAGGTTGTCTCACTCTAGGACAAGCCTCGCTCTAGAAGTCCCTATTGCATGTCGCTATTGTCATTACAATCTCATCTCTCCTTCGCCCAAACCTTTCGATAACACTAACTTATGCTTTCTCTAGTAGTACAACAACACACTCTGTTCTCTGAAACAACTCGAATCTCGAATGAGCGAGATTGAGCGAGATTTTGTTGGACATGATAAAAAACCAACTGGATCAAGCAGAAAGTAAAGAAAGTAGTATTTCTCTGCAGGGATCCCTTCCATAATGTTACACCTTAAAGAACTGTAGCCTGATCTTGTGGATATCAGCCACATCATTCTCAAAGCTGGACCCATTTCAGAAGCTGTTCTGAATAAGTCACTTACAGCCAAAATCTTCAGAAAAAAGGCTCCAGGTTAAAGAATCCTGAAGTTCTACATTAATTATAGTCCTTAAGAAAGTGCACTTACACGGCACAACTGAAGAGTTGCGATTTTTCACCTTGTTGCAGTCTTTCTGAGCGTTGAAACATTCCACGAACCTGGCATTACACTGTGTTATCAACTAATGAACACAAGAGAGAGACAGAGGGCAAAACATGTTAGAAATAGTTTCACATTGGGGGAACATTTAAGACCTTGAAACACAAATAGGTAGAAATATATATACAGAGCTATAATATGAGGACAATGACATTTCAGTTTCCTGTGTTCCAAAAGTATAACTACATTACCAAGACAGTTCTGTTAGTTTAGGAGCTCGGCCACAATTCAGGTGTGAATATTGGACCCCATCAGGCACAGTGTGTAATGAAATAAGGCCAGCAATTTGAGTCCACACTCCAATTTGCACAGCACCAATTTAGTTTGAATTCAATATTCCAACAATTTAAAGAGTGAGGAGAGGGAGAGAGAGAAAGATTGAGAAAAAGACAGAGAGAAAGAGCAGAAGCCGGCAAAAAAGAGGGCCCTTATTATTTGATAAAAAACAATTATTTCAGACTTGCATTGTTGATTTCCTGTTTAGAAACACACATTTGCCCATTTTCTGTATCTTCTGCATGTTAATACCGATCTATTAAACTAACAAGTAATCTGCAGATGTATCTTGACCTTGCCCTTAATATGTTCTTCCTTGAACAGCTATAGCTGTTAGGGGCAGGATAATAGCCCTCTGACTACCTCTGCTTTCAGCTGGAGCAACTTTTAGAAGCTGGAGAAGAGCTGGAAAGCTGCTGTCGGAGTTGCATTGAGATTTCTAAAAATCAGTTTTTAGTGTCTGACAAGAAATGCTATTCACATTTAACCTCTTCATTGCAAGGCTTTGCTGAAAATAACATGTTGGGTTTGTTAGCTCTTCTCCAGCTTCAAAACGTTGCTCCAGCTGAAGCACAGGCACCCAGAGGTCTAGCATCCTGCCCCTAACGCAGCTATAGCAGTCCAAGGAACAGAGTAATAAGGGCAAGGTCAAGATACATCTGCAGATTATTTGTTTATATATATATGTAGCCCTGTGCTATATTTTCATATATATCAATTGCAAAATAATATATATATATATGTATATATATATATATATATATATATATATATATATATATATATATATATGTATATCCAAGACTACACAGGCAATATGATGTAATCTTGGTGCCAAAAGAAAGTTAAAACCTGTAAACTTTTTTTCAGCGAAATATGCGATATGGATACTACTGGGCACCTGGGCTAAGGTGTGATGCTGATACAGAGAAGGAGAGCAGAGATTTGAGGAGAGGCATCCCAATGAGTGTATGGAGATGAGGAGGTTAAACATACGCTATGACGTATGGAGCACAACAACACCAGCTCTGTGGAGCTCTACATATCCTTCCAGAGCAGCAAACTGCAATTGGTCTTATCTTTCAGCTACCATTAAAACATATGAAGGAAGTAGATCTATAAACACTTAATACATAAATCAATCCATCGACCCAGACTCATCTGAATGAGTGTCTGTCTTGGCATCACGTGACATTCAGGTCTCAAAGTCATCAAGTGTCTGGAGATCTGAATCAGAGGGTCCGCACAGCTGATGGGGGTCCTCACCCTGAACTGCTTGTCCAGCCGTGTGCGCCCCCTGTGATTGGGGGTCAGAATGCTGGTGACGTAGCTGTGCAGCAGACCTCCACACACCTCCGTCTCCTTCCCTTGGATGGCCTCAATCAGCGCGTCGTGGATGAAGATGTACTGCTCCTGGTAGGAGGACCACCAAGGTAAGAGGGACACACACACACACACACACACACACACACACACACACACACACACACACACACACACACACACACACACACACACACACACACACACACACACACAAGGCAACATATGCCCAGACACACAGACAGGCACACATACAACCACGTGCACGCACAGACACACACACACACACACACACACACACACACACACACACACACACACGCACAGACAAACACACATAAACACAACAAGGCAACACGTGCACAGACACACATGCAAAAAAAAAACACAAACCCACATACACTCAAACGCTCACCTACACACACAAATGCGAGCACACATACCTGCACACTCTACAGGCATGTGGCAAATACCAACAGTATTGACGCATCACAGGCACGTGTGGTGACATGCGGAGGATAAGACTAATGGTAGCCATCAGCGGCCTGCTGAATCCATGAGTCTCTCTGAAAAGCAGCGCTGAACAGAGAGCTGCAGCTGCAGAGCAGAGATAAGCCGTGTGGACGGAACCATCTGGATGGATTCCTGGAGAACCCAGTTCTGTTTCCACGAGACATGCTCCGGGGAGATAACCACACAATCTCGCTTGTCCGGAATATAAAAAAAAGCGCTTTGTAACAAAACCATTTGGAAAAGAGTGTGAGGCCTGTCACCGGTAAAATGATTTACAACACGGAAGGGAACCCGGTGGGGTAAGTCATTATTTGTTTTCCTAATGCGCTGCTTGGAAAATGGCTAAGTCTATGAGGATACAAAGATGCAATTTGGAGCTCTGAAAAGTGAAGCAATGAATCACCACGTGGTGATTGTAGTAATGTGGAGGAGGCGGAATTCACTACCGCTAATTTGATTACACCACGTGTTGATTCATTGCTCCCACCACGCACACACATGCCGGCAGACACACACACACACACACACACACACACACACACACACACACACACACACACACACACACACACACACACACACACACACACACACACACACACACACACTCCTCCACACACACACACACACACACACACACACACACACACACACACACACACACACACACACACACACACACACACACACACACACACACACACACACACACACACACACACACAAAAACACTCACACCCGACACCCACACGGGGGTTGGGGGGGCAGGGGACGTACCTCGGTCTGAACCAGGTAGTTGCGCTGGGTGCGGATGTGCTTGAGGAAGGCCAGTGTGTTGACTGAGCTCTTGTCTCTGATTTGCCGCAGCATGCTGTCCATTACGATGTAGGTCCCGGTCCGGCCCACACCCGCACTGGATACAACACATTGAGCCGCTCAGGGTGTTGCTACTACACCCTCTGTCTGCTGCTACACCCTCTGGCTGCTACACCCTCTGGCTGCTACACCCTCTGGCCGAAGCTACACCTTCTGACTGCTACTCTACCTTCTGACTGCTGCTCCAACCTCTGACCACTGCTCCACCCTCTGTCTGCTCCACCCTCTGACAGCTGCTCCACCCTCTGATCGCTGCTACACCCTCTGACCACTGCTCCACCCTTTGACTTCTGCTCTACCCTCTGACTGCTTCAGCCTCCGCCCCGCTGCTACACCCTCTGTCTGCCTCACCCTGACTGCTGCTCCACCCTCTGTCTGCAGCTCCACCCTCTGACTGCTACCCTCTGACTGCTGCTCCACCCTCTGACCACTGCTCCACCCTTTGACCGTTGCTCCATCCTCTGACTGCTGCTCTACCCTCTGACCACTGCTCCACCCTTTGACCGTTGCTCCATCCTCTGACTGCTGCTCTACCCTCTGACCACTGCTCCACCCTTTGACCGTTGCTCCATCCTCTGACTGCTACACCCTCAGCCCGCTGAACACCCTCTGTCTGCCTCACCCTCTGACTGCTGCTCCACCTTCTGACGGCTACCCTCTGACTACTGCTCCACCCTCTGACCGCTGGTCCTCCCTTTGACCGCTGCTCCACCCTCTGACTGCTGCTCCACTCTCTTGACTCCTGCTACACTCTCTGACCGCTGCTACAACCTCCGCCCCGCTGCTACATCCGCTGTCTGCTCCACCCTCTGACTGCTACCCTCTGACTGCTGCTCCCCCTCCGATAGCTGCTACAGCCTCTGACTGCTGCTCCACCCTCTGACCGCTGCTATACCCTCTGACCGCTGCTACACCCTGTAACTGCTGCTCCACCCTCTGACTGATGCTCCACCCTCTGACTGCTGCTACACCCTCTGACCGCTGCTACACCCTCCGCCCCGCTGCTACACCCTCCGCCCCGCTGCTACAGCCTCTGTCTGCCTCACCCTCTGACTGCTACCCTCTGTCTGCTGCTCCACCCTCTGACTGCTACCATCTGACTGCTGCTCCAACCTTTGACCGCTGCTACACCCTCTGACTTCTGCTCCACCCTCTGACCGCTGCTCCACCCTCTGACCGCTGCTATACCCTCTGACCGCTGCTGCACCCTGTGACTGCTGCTCCACCCTCTGACTGATGCTACACCCTCTGACCGCTGCTACACCTCTCACTGCTGCTACACCCTCTGACCGCTGCTACACCCTGTGACTGCTGCTCCAGACTCTGACTGCTGCTACACCCTCTGACCGCTGCTTCACCCTGTGTTTTGTTTTTGCTATAGCCGTAGCCATGAGCAGCTAATGACAACATGTCCATAATCAGCAGAGACCACATTCAAGCTGCCTCACACTGTCGATTTGGATGTGAAGGTTTTCGTACGGTCCATTCTGTGACTAGCATTGTCACAGAATGGGTCTACCTGCAGGCTGAGGGACGGGGTCTACCTGCAGGCTGAGGGACGGGGTCTACCTGCAGTGCACCAGCATGGGGCCCATGTCGGCTGTCTGGTCGGCGGCGGACCTGCGGACGAAGGTGAGGACCGGTAGGGTGTACTCTGGGACGCCCATGTCCGGCCACTGGGTGTAGTGGTACTGGACCACTGTCCTCTCACACTGGGAACGGCCCTTTGGATTGGCCTTCACACCCTGGAGGAGAGAGAGAGAGAGAGAGAGAGAGAGAGAGAGAAAGAGGAAGAGGGAGGAAGAGAGAGAGAGGTGGAGACAGACAGACAGACAGACAGAGAGAGGGAGAGGGAGAGGGAGAGTGAGAGAGAGTGAGAGAGTCAGATAGATAGTATGTGACAAGCTGAGGGACAGAAACAATAAATCCTTCAACACCAACTATTTAACTCTCTATTCCACAATCCTTTCCGTTATGGCTCTTTGCTCACTTGGGGCAGTTGTACAGTACTAGAGGCTACGGTGGGGCCATTCCTACGCGGTACACACTAGTCCCTGAGCGGTGCTATCAAACAGTTGAGGAGACACCAGGTCACCTTCTTAAGGGCGGAGCTGTGCAGGGTGAAGCGCCTCACAGTGTAGCAGGCGTGGACCCGGGTGCTCCTCAGCGTCACCACCACACTGCCGTATTCCTCGCTGTTCTCCAACGGCCAATACTGGTCACACTTCCTCTGCAGCACACACACAGGAGGATTCAAATGGATAAATGTGTTTGTGTGCACATATCTATGTGTGTGGATGGTTGTGTGTGTGTGTGTACGCCATTGTGTGTGATTGTGTGTACACCAGTGTTTGTGTGTGTGTGGGTACACCAGTGTCTGTGTGTGTGTGTGCGTGTGTGTGTGTGTTTGTGTGTGTGTGTGTGTACGCCATTGTGTGTGATTGTGTGTACACCAGTGTTTGTGTGTGTCTGGGTACACCAGTGTGTGTGTGTGTGTGTGTGTGTGTGTGTGTGTGCATGGGTGTAAACCAGTGTGTGTGTGTGTGTGTGTGTGTGTGTGTACACCAGTGTCTGTGTGTACCCCATTGTGTGTGTGTGTGTGTGAGTGTGTGCACACGGGTGGGTGTGTGTGTGTGTGTGTGTGTGTGTGTGAATGTGTACACCAGTGTTTGTGTGTGTGTGTGTGTATATACCAGTGTGCGTGTGTTTTTGTGTGTGTACACCAGTTTGTGTGTGTGTGTGCGTGTGTACAACAGTTTGGTAGGGTGCATTCACACTAGGCCATCTGGACGTTTTCACACCAACCGTGCTCAAATCTGCCAGTGTGAGTGTGGCCAGGCCAACTTGGCCACTTGGGAGAGGTGTGCTGCTACGGTACGGGCCGCCACAGTACAGATACTAATGAGCCGACACACGCACACGCACGGCTACGCAACCTGAGCTGGATGACGTATAGTCCATGCGATGACCATGGACATAATAAAGGCAACGAGCCTTCTTTCCCATTAAATGGTAAACATGGCGTCAATCGGTTCAACTGTTGGTTCACGTTGGTCCCATAGAGAAGTCGAGTGTCTGTTAGCCATTTGGGCAGACGATGCTATTCAGGCACAGTTGGAGAAGACCCACAAGAATTCCGCTGTATATGGCTCCAAATAAGCAACAGACTCAGCAAAGTGCGAACTGTGTTCTCTGTGTTGTTGTCCATTGTTGTTAAAACTCTGACTAGCGGCAGACTTTATTATGGTCCATGCAGCGGACGCTTGGTGATGACATGTAACGACGTGATGACGTATGTACAAGAGCTTACCGTGGCCAGGCCACAGTTGCGATGGCCAACGGCCACGGCCAGATGGCCTAGTGTTAATGCAGGACAGAGAACAATGGGGCCAGTTTAGCACGGTTAGGTGTGAAAACGGCCAACGGCCACGGCCAGATGGCCTAGTGTGAGTGCACCCTTAGTGTCTGTACACCAGTGTTTGTGTGAGTGTGTCTGTGTGTGTTCACCAGTGTGTGCGTGGGGGTGTACAGCAGTGTGTGTGTACATCAGTGTGTGTTTGTGTGTGTGTGTGTGTACACAAGTGTGTGTGTGGGTGCATACCAGTGTGTGGTTGTGTGAGTGTGTACACCACTGTGTTTGTGTGCGTGTGTGTGTAGACCAGTGTGTACATACTCTGCCCTTCTCCACTAGGTTGGTGATCATGACGATGATGCCGGTGTTCTGCTCCCACACCATCCGCCAGAAGTCCTCAAAGGTGGACTTCAGAGGACCCTGGGCAGCAATGTAGGCTTTAGGCTTATTGTACCCCTGAACATGGACAGGAGGGTGAGAGACAGAGAGAGAGCGAGAGAGAGAGAGAGAAATTGTATGAAGCAAGAAATCTAGTTATGATCAACTCTATTATACATCAATACAAACGACGCACGCACACGCACGCACACAGGGGGCAGCACACAAACAGATGGTGACCCACGTCCACGTAGTTTGCGTTGATGTAGTCGGTGTGTTTGGAGTCCTTCCCTGCCAGCGGCTGCAGCTTCACCCTGCTGTGGTCATCTGGAGGGCAAAGCATCCATAAATGGTCATATAATAATAATATTTATTACACAGGTCTTCTCAATGCCGTGGAACGCTCTGTTCACTTGCATGGGCCCTTCACAATATCCGGCGGGGAATTATATTTGATAATTCACCATTGCTAAGTATAATTGACCACTGTAAAGGAAAACAAAGGGTTTTTTGCCTCTAATGACGTCTTTGGTATCACTCCGCAGGTAGTCCGGTAAATTGTCAAATCCAGCGTCTTCGGTTCCTAAGCGGTTCTCTGCTGATCAACACTACGAATGCTGGTCACAAATAAATTGAAATTTTTTCGTATTGGCATTGTAGCCGTGTGTATTAGCCGATGTAAGTCACTTTGGATAAAAGCGTCTGCTAAATGCCCTAATTATAATGGTAATTGTAGCCGTGTAATAAACGGGATAATGTATAGAACATTTTGTTAGTCATTATCGAAAATAAGTCCCTTCCAGGCGAAGCAAGACACCGCCGCTGCGCGTTGGTGTCCTGTTCACCCTGTCGGGGCTTATGATCCCGATAATGACCAACGTTCTATACATTATCCCTTACATATTCTTCTTCTACTGGTCCTACTATAAAAAAAACTGTCGTGCTGGCCAACTGGAGGGCATTCAGCAAGTCAGAATGCCATGGACCCCCAGTTCCCAATCGTGTTGCTTGCTGTGTTTATTACTCCAAACACCTTCAGATACAAGGCCAGGGGGGAAGACGCAGACGGCTGTAATTATTTACTCTTTGGTCTGCATTCTGGAGGTCACAAGGCATCAACCGTTGGAAACGATTTGGGAAAAGAATAGTGCTGCTGTTCCCCGTCTAATGGACCAATCAGAACAGGGCATCCTGTCGGCTTGTAATGGGCCACACAAATTGATCCATTAACTCCACAGAGTTAAGTTGATCCATAGTGCTGGTGGAGAGGTGGTGCGAAGGTGGTGTCGGGTGGTGTTTTAACTCACAGGCCATGATGTTGATGTAGCGGTTCTTGTGTCTGTTGTCGGGGTGGTTGGAGCGGTCTGAGGTCAGCTTCATATCCGCCGTGCACCGCTGGACCTCCTGGGGAGACAAGGTCACGGTGAGCTCAGAGGTAGGCCACATTGAAGGTCACAGTGAGGTCACAGTGAAGGCCACAGTGAGGTCACAGTGAGGTCACAGCGAAGGTCACAGTGAGGTCACACTGAGGTCACGTGAAAGTGACATTTAGGCTCACAGTGATCCAGTCTGAGGAGGCCCTGAGCACAGCACTCACATCACCTTCATCATTTCACCTTCATCACATCACATTCATCACGGCTGCAGAACGCACAATCTGATCTGATCTTAGATTGGAGTATCGTGTGTGTGTGTTTGTGTGTGTGTGTGTGTGTGTGTGTCTGTTTGCATCGTGTGCTTGCCTGCGTGCGTACGTGATTGTGGGTGCGTGCCAACAAAATGAACCAAATTAATGATAGTCAGTAAATTAAAGAGGCAATACAAGAAGTGAATAATAATGAGCTGCCGAGGAGGAGAATGGGAGCAGGCAGGAGATCTGCTGCTGTCTGCTGTGCAGACACTATAGGTAACAGATAACACAAAGAGAGACACACACACACACACACACACACACACACACACACACACACACACACACACACACACACACACACACACAATAACAAACACACACACAAATACACACACACACACCATACGTCATTGTCGGAATAGCTGGTTAATCACCTCCACGATTAATTTGATATTTCTTTGCGGCTAGCGCTGTGCTAGTGCTGATGATTTGTTTGTCAGTGTCAGCAGAGTTCAGTATAAACGATGACTAACCAAGAGAAATGTGTTCTGGCCCGTGGGTCTAATGAAAGCCTGATAGCTGAGAGGGCTAACTGGCCTGTCGCTCGGACCACAAGGCCGACTGCAGCCAGCTGTTCCCCACCCTGACACAGTGTTTCACTGGTTCCTCCACCAGTGAAGGAGGAACTGGTCTCTCTCTCTCTCTCTCTCTCTCTCTCTCTCTCTCTCTCTCTCTCTAGCTCTCTCCCTCTCTCTCTCTCCTGGCCCCCCCTGGGTATCTGGGCAGGGCAGGGCAGGTATTTATGGGAATGGGTTGAGGGGGTCGGGTAACACATCAGATGGAGGGAGTGACAGGTGGGGGGTGCAGGATGGGATTAGCGTATGACACCCAAGTAAGCAGCATGCAATCAGCTCATACAAGATATGGTAACACCAACACATGCACACACATTCATGTTAGCAATCTCTAACACACACACACACACACACACACACACACACACACACACACACACACACACACACACACACACACTCATCCACCTCATCACTCTCACACACACACACATGCAAACAAACGCAGCTAATCACTCTCTGACACACACACACACACACACACACACACACACACACACGCACACACACACACACACACACACACACACACACACACACACACACACACACACACACACACACACACACACACACTCATCCACCTCATCACTCTCACACACACACATGCAAACAAACGCAGCTAATCACTCTAACACAAACACACGCACCACACACAGACAAACACACACACGGGGAGGGCTGGGTGCTGACGGGTCGCTCATTGAGCTCGGGAAGTAAATACAGGAAGTAAAATGCTTGTTTCCTCCTTGAGCTGTCTGTCGGTCAGTACCTTGTGTTTGAGCTGTCTGTCTGTCCCTTATGTCTGAGCTGTCTGAGCTGTCAGTCAGTCCCTTGTGTCTGAGCTGTCTGTCTGTCTGTCAGTCCCTTGTGTCTGAGCTGTCTGTCTGTCTTTCTGTCTGTCTGTCTGTCTGTCTGTCAGTCCCTTGTGTCTGAGCTGTCTGTCGGTATGTCAGTCCCTTGTGTTTGAGCTGTCTGTCTCTCCGTCAGTCCCTTGTGTTTGAGCTGTCTGTCTGTCAGTCCCTTGTGTCTGAGCTGTCTGTCTGTCTGTCTGTCTGTCTGTCCCTTGTTTCTGAGCTGTCTGTCTGTCAGTCAGTCCCTTTTGTTTCAGCTGTCTTTCTGTCTCTAAGGCTGTTGTTTCTGTCGCTTTGTCAGTCTCTTGTGTCTGAGCTGTCTGTCTGTCCCCTATGTTTCAGCTGTCTGTCTGTCTGTCTGTCTGTCTGTCTGTCTGTCTGTCTGTCGGTCAGTCCCTTGTGTCTGAGCTGTCTGTGTGTCCGTCCCTTTTGTCTGGTTCTGGTCCCAGCCTCTAGTCAGTCCCCCATAGGGTGGACCGAGGAAGGCTCCCCAAGAGAGACACCAAGAGGCTCTTAAAGACCGAGGCTTCCCAGAAAGAAATGGGGAACTTGGACTACACAAAGAACCAAGTAGTGAAGCTGAGAGAGTCAAATCAAAATAGAGCTGTGTTCTTTATCTTTCTTTACCCAATCAGATAGCAAGGAGCAGGCAAACCTTATTTTAAAGAGCATTTCCCAATTTCCTGTCTGAGATGAATAAAGTTAATCTTAGAAGGACATAAGTAAAAAAGGCTGGTTATAAAGGAGAATAATTGAGAAAGGAGGTCTGGTTCTAAAACACTAGAGTGGCTTGTTGCTGTGAGGAGGCTAGGACACAGTGGCATGTTGCTGTGAGGAGGCTAGGACACAGTGGCATGTTTCTGTGAGGAGGCTATTACACGGTGGCATTCTGTGAGGAGGCTAGGACATAGTGGCATGATGCTGTGAGGAGGCTCCATGACCTCACTGGTCCGACAGAACCAGATCTTTTTACTAATTGACATACTCAGGTCTGCTGTTAGATGTTCAGCATTTGCTTTGCTTATGATACCAAACTTTGTTTCGGTAAATGATGGATGCAAAATGTATAAAAC